>NW_015386132.1:134215-140957 GCF_001527695.2 Protobothrops mucrosquamatus
CGGGTCTGGCCTAGGGAATTTTAGCGGGGTTTTTTAGCCTAAGGGATTTTAAAGGGGTTTTAAATTACTTTTAATTTGACATATTTAAATATTTCGTTTTAATTAAATTTTAATTAGGTATAACATGTTAGTATTTTATCCAATTGTCAGCCGCCCTGAGTCCGCAAGGAGAAGGGCGGGATACAAATGTAAATAATAAATAAATAAATAAATAAAATAATTGAATATGTAATTGTTTTGATGACCAGGACTTAGGGGGCAGTATCAATTGTGAATACGTGCAGATGGCCTAGCTCTCTCTGGCCACTTGCAGACCCATGAATGCAGGGTCATGAAAGGACAGCAAAGGAAATACCCAATATTCTAACCATCCAACAGTGAACATATGGTGTCTCGGGGGAAAACACCCAAAAGGGAACACCCAAAAGGGAAAACACCCAAAAGGGAACATCTGCTTTCTTCCTTCTTATCTATAGTGTGCCAGCCTTAAAGGACGAAGTCTTTATCTTATGTGTGTCAGCTTTGCTGGGTGAATTGCTTATGTCAGGGCTTTTCAATCTTTTCACCCATTGTACCACTTTTAGGATATGGCAATATCCGAGTACCACCAGTCGCCTAGCAAGGTGTCAAAAACTTGATGACTCCCCCCAAAAAGGAAAAAAGTAATAAAGTACAGGTAGTCCTCGACTTACAACACTTTGCTTAGTGACTGTTCGAAGTTACAATGGCACTGAAAAAGTGCCCCCCCCAAGGCACAGCCCAGCAAATCACCTGCCTGCCCGCCCGGTGGCGCTCTTCCTCCTGTCCGAGGTTTTCATTGTTGTGAGCATTTCTGTTGAGGATTGGGGTAGGGTGGGGGGTGTTTGGTTTTTACTCCCCCCGTCTGCTGGGTGATTGCAGCAGGTTTTGGTCACTTCACATGATCCTGGGACACTGTGACCGTCATAAATACGAATCAGTTGATTGGTGCTTCTTCTGGGCTCAGCAGAAGCACCAGGATCAGTGCTGCTTTCCAGCTGATTGGTGCTTCTTCAGGGCTCAGCAGAAGCACCAGGATCAGTGCCGAGCTCCAGCTGGAGCCTGGCACTGATCCTGGCGCTTTCACTGAGCCCTGACAGCCCCGAAGAAGCGCTGATCCTGACGCTTCCTCTGAGCCCTGACAGCCCTGCAGCTCCAGCCATCTCTCGCTCAGGCTTGTGTGGTGCTGCCACTGGTTCAGCTCATTCCCCTCCCCCGCTACCACTTTTCTAGGATGGCCGCGTACCACCTGCCAGGTGCCAAGGTACCACAGGTGGTACCCGTACCACTGGTTGAAAAGCCCTGCCTTATGTAATCAAAGTAGGTATAAAAATAAGGCTTTTCTGATATTTGGGGCTTTTGTCTCTTTGTAGAGAAGCCCGTTCTTTGTTCAGCTGAATAAAAACGTAAAGCTTGACAGCAACTTCTGGTTTCCTGTATTTTTTCTCAAGCAAAACCTCGGGACCTGCATATCAGTTTTTGAAACGGAAATTTTTGTCATTTTAAAAACAACGCTAAATGTTAAATGACAGTTGGGATTCATTTGTGAATTATCGCATGGAATCCTTACATGTGGTGGCAGCGGTTCCAGGAAGCAGGGTGATGTTTTTGGGGGAATCCTTCTTCACTGGAGTTGTAGGCAATTCATTCTCTTTTTTTCTTCTTTTATAGGGGACAAACAGTCTTACAGGACCACTCTGATAAAAAGAAAGCAACCAACGTCAGAATATGGCAGTAATTCTTTCTGGAGATAGAACTAGTGTTTGTTTGTTTTTTGCTAGTGGATATAACCTAAACATTGTATAGATTGCTTCACCAAAGAAAACTGATTTCTTGACCCAATGAACTGAACACAGGATCTAAAAGATTTCTATATTGCAGACAAAGCATCCCAGTCCAAAGCCACTCAGCCCTATCTTCTTACATCCACAATTCTGATAAATATGAAATCCTTTCATTATAAATATTATCAGACAGCTCAGTGCTCAGTTGCTATTGCTGTCGTGCACGAGAAACTTCAACATTCAATACATTGAACATTATTGAATAATATATCGAATAACATATTGAAAATTTCAATTCAAATAATATGCTATTTTTTAATTCAAATAAAAGGACAGCTCTGATAACGTACTCCAAATTATTTTCATTTCATGTTAGATGACACATTCTTTAAAGGATCACAATGTGAGTGAAAGCTGAGAATTTGAAAGGCCCAATATTTCTCTAAGACCAGTGTCAACGCTGCTAACATCGGATGTTTTTGCATTGACAACAGATGGAAATGTAGCCATCTTTTACCTCTTGCTTTTAGAATTAGATGATGCTGGGAGGAGGAATGTGAGCGAGAATCCAGCTAGACATAACAACGCTGGACCCAGCGTGAGAAACAAGGTTATTGTAACCAGAGCTGATAAGAAATTGGCGGGCTGGAGAACGGGAGAGGAAGCTCACGTTTCAAGCTAATTGGGAAACGTGATTTATGACTGATAGTTGGAGGAGGGAATTGTGCTTTGATACTATGTGCTCAGGGGAGGGAAATTTAGTTTTTGGCTTTGATTATATCAGTGCCGATGCTATTCTACTCAAAATAAAGATTCTTTAAGGTAAACAATGCCTCGAAGTTCTTTGAAGAGTTTCATCTGTCGGAACCATGACAACCAGTTTTTCATGTACCAACTCTGACTTTTTGCCAACGAGCTGCTTTCAAGTGTGGTGGACTACAATTTCCCACACTGCTTGCTCTGGGTCTGATAGCTATCGCAGTTCAATATAATATAACATGCTATACACTGACTGGTTACAATTGACAAGAAATACAGTTCAGCAGATTTGGCATACATCTGGATGGGGAAGATGTAGGCTTTGCTGAAAGAGTAACTTTTTCCTTTTAAGAGAAAGTGGAGCCAACTTTCTCTTGAGATTCCTGCCTGCCTATACCTAGTAACCTTCACAACAATGACCAAAAAAATCATGCCAAATATTTATTTATTTATTTATTTATTGCTAGCACACTTCTATGCCACTTCAGTCAGAAAAAACTGTCCAATAATAATGGGGTGAGATGGAGTTTCTACAAGGGAGAGAGCCTTTCCCTGTTTGGAATGTCGTTCCCAGAGAGGCTGAAGTGGCACCCACAGTGACCTCATTTCGGTGCCAAATGAAGCCTTTTTTTCCCAATTTTCCCAGGATCTTTAGACTGCAGTTTAAATCATATAGTTTTAGATTTTGGTAATTGCTTTGCTGTTGCCTAGTTTGGTTATTTGATTCACTAGATAAGTTTAAATTCGAATTGTGCTTTTTTTATTATAAACTGACTACAAATTGATTATTGGGATGCTTAAAAGGTTAATAAATAAATCTAATCCATCTAATCACAAAATAACATAAGCAGAGAAAATCCCATGTTCAATAACATTATAACAGTACCCATTATAACAGTACTCATTGCGACAATCTCTCTTCCTACTCCAAAGGTAATTTTGTTTTCCTCCCGAGTCCCCAAAGGCTCTGCAGACTAACCAGATTTCCAATAAATTCCAAAATGTAGTAAGGGAAGGAGCCAATCTCATGGAGGGGCTTGTTGGGGAGTGGGGGGAGGAAAGTAAACAGTTCAAGAGGAGGGAAGTTCTCATAGGGCAGGGGTAGGCAACCTTGGCTCTTTTATGACTCATGGACTTCAACTCCCAGAATTCCTGAGCCAGCATGGCTCAGCTTGGAAACCTCTCCCTTTCTCCTCAGCATGGCTGGCTCAGGAATTCTGGGAGTTGAAGTCCACGAGTCATAAAAGAGCCAAGGTTGCCTACCCCTGTCACAGGGAATGCTCATTTCTGAGTGCCTCTCACCATACCACAAACATTTAGGTAAACTCCACAGATTTTCAATATGTTTTTAAAACAAAAGTGGATGTTTATTGTTAATAATCTTCTACCAAAACTAAGTAAAACCCGGTAATAATTTATTTTACCTAAAAGCCTGCTACTGCAATAATTAGAGGAGGATATCAATTGGAAACGGTGATAGGACCCATTTGTATCCTTGCTGCCTTTCCCTGTCCAGCAAAGGATCTTTCAGCCCACAGTATTTATAAATCATCTCTGTGTGATAACCAGCACCTAGTAGTTCAGCCCATCATCAAGTAATCCAAGCAGCAGCTGTAGACTCACCAGACTCATGTCATCACAACATGCAGCGCAAGTGCATGAGGCTGCATGGGGATTCAGTATTCCATCCTGAATTGATGGAAAAGAGCAGTATTAGGAATCTTATATGCACAAAGATGGCAAGACACACTAATTCTAGGGTTGCCAGGTGTCCACTATTTGAGTGGACAGTCCACTTTTTTCACATTATGTTCACTATTTTTTTTCACAAAGTAGTGGACATTTTTTTATTCAAAAGCTTTATGATGAAATGGTACGTAATCTAAAGCTGTACAGTCTACTTTTTTTACTACTTAACCCCCCCCCCCCGCTTGTCCGCTATTTTTTGGAAGCAGACCTGGCAACCCTAACTAATTCCCATCACGGAAGAATGGATAGTAAAGATGATAAAGCTGGTGGAGATGGCAAAAGTTTTAATGAAAGAGAAGAATCTATGTTGTTTTGTTGCTACTTGGAAATTGCTTCTGGACTTTGTGCTCGAAACTGAAAAAACAATGAAAACTTGAGCTTAGGTTTTGATGACCAGACTGACTTTGTTGTCATAGAAATGATTTGAAATGTAAAGCAAAAAGTTAATGCTGTAATGCTGTTAATGCATTGAAAAGAGTTGAAAGTCACTACTTTTGTTTCCTTTCTCTTTGAAGCTCTCTTCTTTCTTTTCCTTCTTTCTCTCTCCTGACTTTTGTTTCAATTTGTATTTTATCTTATAACAAGCTTTAATTAAAATATTAAAACTGGAAAAGAGCAATCTTAGGTTGGAAAAACTGACACCCATCCAGCATTAATACAACAAGGAAGCCCTTTCTAGTTCTCCAAGCATTGAGAGCTTGGTTGTCACACACTGCTTTAAAGTATGCCAACCAATCTAGTATCTTATCCTGCGGTCCTGTCCCCTCACCTCTGAGTCCACCACTGTCATGCTTCTTTACAGCATACACTCTCCAGATGCTGCAGAACCACAAATAATGCAAATAGGGAGCTGTCTAAAGTACAGGGAATTTATGAAATGATGTCATGAAATAAGACTGTGTGGTGAAAAGAACACTGAAAGGTCGCTACTACCAGAAACTAGTTAGATTTTCTTTTCTTTTCTCTCATCTTCCACTTTCAATATATTGCTTATTAGTTCCTTCTCTTTTCCTGTGCTTTGTATAATGTTGCTTACCCAGTAAGGGAATAACATGCAGGATATTTATGTATGCACAAAGGGTGTCTTACAAAGGTTTTTTTTACTGCTTCCCCGATTCCCACATATATTTTCTGGTCATTTTTATCCTAAGTAAGACCTTGCTGGAGGTCTTCTCCATTTTCAAGAAATATGTTGTATAAGCCAGAGGTCCCCAACCTTTTGGGCACCATGGAGAAAGTTTTTTCCGTGGACCGGAGGGGGCATGCCTGCATCCTGTGGATGGGGCTTTCCTTGTTTGTACAGACCAGTTGCTAGCATTCCGCAGCCCAGTACTGGTCCACAGACCAGGGATTGGGGGACCCCTGGTATAAACATAAGTACAAATACAGCACATGATGAAACTCTTTTCAAAGGTCATAATCCATGTGTGTTTATTTAGGAATCAATCCCACTGAATTCAGTAGTATTTATTTTGGCATATATGACAGAAGGAAGAAAAAGATGCTAAGTAATCTCACATGAATAAGGCACTGTATTGGCCTCCCAGCATAACGAATGCTTCTTTTCCAGTCTTTGCTACTGGCCCTTCCAGCCATAGCTTCAAATTCAGTGGGGCTGTACCAGTTGTCCCCTTGCTTAATACAACGACCTCGACCACCTAGTACAGGATAAAACAAAGAAACAACTCCTGCTTAGTAATTGTTTTACACAAATGTTTTACACAAATCTGCAAAAAGCTTTCCCCACAAACTGCAGACTAATAGTTTCCTTCCCACTTAAAAAAAAATGCCTTCCCAATATAAACACTCTTAATGGTTTCACAAAAGGGAGCATTCACTTTCATGACAATGCAAGTGTCCATTTTCCTTCTCTTCCCATTCACAGCTAACCACAACACTGAGGTGAATAACATGAAGTCTAGGGAAGAATTTCTTCTGGGCAATTCATCCACTTTTAATTGCTAACAATGTTAATGGTTTGGAATGAATTTGATATGGAACAGGTATCACATCATACTGAAAAGTGGGCAAATAGCTATCATTTAGATGGCATGAGGCATGCAATGACTTGTATCCAAGATAATATTTCCTCCCTTCACTCTCAGAACAGACCAAGGGTAAGAAACAGGAAGCTTACTCTGGCCACCTCTTACAAAGAAAACCTCTACAAAATGTTCTACAGGTGGCATCTCCCACCCGTAAGATTAGCTAAAATGGGTCCAAATGTCTCCTCCAAATGTTGGAAATGTAAATTGGCAAAAGGGACATACTATCATATGTGGTGGGAGTGTCCACGAGCCCGTGACTTTTGGAATAAGATTAAAAAATGGCTGGAAGAAATATTAAAGTTAGTGGTAGAGTTAAAACCAGAACTCTTCTTACTAGGCATAACCATGCAGAAATACAACAAAGGAGTGTTTTATTTGATGTTA
>NW_015386132.1:142107-174607 GCF_001527695.2 Protobothrops mucrosquamatus
ATTCTCACGGCTGCTAGATTGGTGTATGCTCAAAACTGGAGGAATAAAGGAATTCCAACAGAAGAAGAGATTATATATAAAATTTTATCGTGTGCTGAAATGGATAGGCTCACAATGGAAATGAAGGATAAGACAGAATCAGACTATTTCGAGATCTGGGACAAATTTTATCACTGGTGTGAATCAAGGAGAACTGCTCAGGTTTTAAATTAGCGTTAAGATAGAATTATATATAACTGTATATATAACTGTATTGTATAGAAGAATATGTTTATATAGAGATCAAGAACTATGTATTAATTACATGTATCAAAAGGAACTGTACTATAAATAAAAAAGTTTTTATAAAAAAAAACAGACTCTGTCATAACTCTGACAGGGATCAGAAAAATATAGGATGAAATTCCTCACCTGAACCAAGTCGGTTTTTGTACAATATCCCACTGATATTTCGACATCGCACAGGCAGTTCATTATCATACACTGAAGGGTCCCAGTTATATTTTGTCCCACCTTTTTCTTGACCAGATGTTAATTGAGTAGGGGGGGACTGAGATCCTTCAAATTAAAGGAAAGGTAACAAAGTCTTAACATACAGTTTCTGTTCCTGCATTTCCTTTAGAAAGCCAAAACCGTGATCCTCAAAATAATAGGTAGTCAATTTAAAAAAAGAGAACAATTTATTCTTTCAATAGTTAAAAGAAGAAAAATGAATATTAAATCCCCCTCTAAACAATGGATCAGTTCTCTAATTTTTGAAATATAGAATCCATGTAGAAAGGATTTTCATTGTCATTACATACCATACTTTTATTATTCCTCTCAGGAAACAATAGCACTGATACAGGAAATAACTGTATCTTGTAAGTGCCATGTCATCTCCGTACCTCAGCTATTACTGAAGCAAGACAGGATGCTTACTTCTTTATTTATTTACTTACAGGGCTTATGGACTACTCCAATTAACCAACCTGAGCAGCATACAATTTCCCAGTGTGTAACTGGGATTAAAAATAAATATAAAACAAATTAAAAACAACACTATATATTACAATTACATAAAAGTGGGAGATGTATTCAAAATAAACAACCAATAATCCATCATCTGGAGGGATTGTCATAATGATCCAGCCTCCGTGGCTTGACAAAACAGCCATGTTATCATCAAATTCCTAAAGACCAGGAGGGAGGGGGCGGATTGCATGTCAGAGAGATACTATTCCAGAAGAGGGGGACAGTGACTGAAATGCAGTGCTTGTATAGTATACAAACTGGCCTGAGTTTGCTTATCCCTCTACACTGCAATGGCTAATGAATAAGTAAGATGTGTTTGTGTCTTAATGGCTCCATAAAAGGCAGAAAATACTGATCAGTCCAGATAGTTGATTCTCATGAGGAGATCATAGGAGTGTGGTCTTCTGGGGGTTTGCGTGCCAGGAGATATATTCTTCTTCTTCTTCTTCTTGTGCCATATCCGTTATCGGACGTTGGCGATCATGTTGTTTTTATCCATGTTTTTCATTTATATTTTTATATTTCTTAACTGCCCACCTCCCTCAGAGATTGCTTGCAACTGTGACATAACCTTTTAAAGGACACTAAGTTTGCAAGCTTTACTTTCTAATCACTTTTAGAAATTGCCTATTAATCATCTTAAAGCTATAAGAGATCTTCAAAACAACAAAACTGAAAAGTTGGCAGGTATGTTTAACATACATTCTGAACAAAAGAAAAATTAATTACAAGCTTAAGAGCTTAAAGAATTTGAAATAAACAGCAAAAAGCTAAACAAGATTTTGATTTGAGAAAGTTATAAACAGTCTAAGCGTTGAGTTAAATTTGAAGTATTAACTTTTACTATAGAATTTTAGAATTATAAAAAAATGACTAGCTTTTCATAGATACTAGATGTAGTTTGGTTATCTTGGCTGCTGTAGGTCATTGGATTACAGGACCCTCCTTTCCCACTCAAGCAACTTTGAGAAGGGATGGAATGAAAAACAAGACATTCTGCTAACCAAATATTAGCTTGCTTATGAAGTGTTGAAAAAGAAAACCTGTTATAAATTTATACTGTATTACTATATGACATTTTAAAAAGGTCCCCCAGCTCACATTTTACCTGTAGTAAGAGGTGCAGATGGTCCCTTCAGACCTGCACTCTCCACAATGGTGCCATCTGTGTGAACCACAATCAGAGTAGCCTTTTCAGTATTTAAGCTGTCCCCAATCTGAAGAGCTGTTCTTCCAGACTGTAAAAGAAATTTTAAAAACTTTAGCTAGTATAACTTATTGAAATGATTAGATTTTTATGTTTCTTAATATGTAAGGATTCCTAATAAATTCCCATGGAAATATCGTTGCATATACTGAAGAGTGTTAAGAGGAACTGTCAAATCCCTGTCTTCCACATCCAAATGTATGGAGACTACGACTCTGTTTTCTCCTTCCTTGATTAAAAAAAAAAAAAGAATATTGGGCATATGATTAATAGCTATAGCACCCTGTTTGATGTATTACTTCAATTTTATAAGGAACCATTAAGGAGCACTGTCTGAGTATAGTTATCAGGACAACTGCAAATACACTTTAGACATATTAATTAATGTAAACTTACAGTATCACATAAATACTTTTCTCAAGTTTATTTATTTTATTTATTTTTATTTATTAATTGAATTTTTACCCCGCCCTTCTCCTTGCGGACTCAGGGCGGCTGACAGCCTGATAAAAACAACTACAGAAATTCCCCAAAAACTATCATTAAAACAAAGTTAAAATAAAATATTAAATTTGGCCTTATTAATTATTAAAATTGCTTTTAAAACCCCTCTAAAAATTTCCCCTTAGGCCAGTCCTGCTTGTTGGAAGANTCTCTGGGGGTAGTTCGTTCCAGAGGGTGGGAGCTCCCACCGAGAAGGCCCTCCCCCTGGGAGTCGCCAGCCGGCACTGTCTGGCTGACGGCACCCTGAGGAGACCCACTCTGTGGGAGCGTACCGGCCGATGGGAGGTAATCTGCGGCAGAAGGCGGTCTCGGAGATATCCAGGTCCGATGCCATGGAGCGCTTTGAAAGTGATAACCAACACCTTGAAGCGCACCCGGAAGGCCACCGGCAACCAGTGCAGCTCGCGCAGCAACGGTGTTACATGGGAGCGACGAGTCCCTCCCAACACCGCCCGCGCGGCCGCATTCTGGACCAGTTGGAGCCTCCGGGTGCTCCTCAAGGGAAGCCCCATGTAGAGAGCGTTACAGTAGATATACTCCCGTTATCTATTAAATTCATTTTCTGATAAAAAATGAAATAAGGTTACTCTGGCAAGATTTGTTCATAAAGCCAAGCTGACTTCGAATATTCATTGTTTTCAAAATGCTTATAGATTGGTTGCATTATGGTTCACTTTTGAATCTTCCCAGGTACTACCGGTAAATGCCAGACTGACTAGTGTGTAGTTCTGTCTTCCTTTTATTCCTCTTTTGAAAATAAAAATAATTGCCTTTCTCCAGTCAACTGGCACTTCACCAGTTTTATAGCATTTCTCAGAGACAACAGACATGAATTTAATCAAAACTGATATATATGGTTTTGATGCCTTGAACTCTTTTAAAGTCTGAAGATATTCATTACGTTATGTAGCAAAGGCTGAGTCACACTGAAATAGAACAGCCATTGCAAGCTCTATTTATTATCATTATTTTAGTCACGCCTATGGCATTTTATACTGAATCGGTATAAAACCTCCTTGCCTCGGGAGATTTAGTAATCTAGACCCTGACAGTACAAAATACAACCTCTACGTTAACTAACGTTTTGTTCTGTGTTAGCCAGAGGAAAGGGACCCAATGAAGCTAATGGTATCAGCAGAACCAGATGTACCACAAGTATTATAACATAACATTAAGGAGGTTTTATACCAGGGGGGCCTTCAAACTTGGCCCTTTTATGACTTGTGGACATCAAGTGCCAGAATTCCTCAGCCAGCGTGCCTGGCTGAGGAATTCTGGGAGTTGAAGATCACAAGTCATAAAAGGGCCAAGTTTGAAGACCCCTGTTTTATACATTTATTAGCAATTAGGTGCGGCTCTCTTCTAAGGGACACGGCTGAAATTTGGCTCCATTTAACTGGAGAGCCAGTATTTATTTATTTATTTATTTATTTATTTATTTATTTATTTATTTATTTATTTATTTATTTATTTATTCAATCAATCAATCAATCAATCAATCAATCATTCAAATTTCTACACTGCCCATCTCACCTGCATGACTCTGGATGGTTTACAAATGAAACTATACAACGATATAAAACAACATAGTTAAAAAAACAGAATTAGAACAAAATTAAAAACAATAAACAAGTGAATACTGTAGCAGAAAAATTAAAAGGGCAGAGGGAGCAATGACCCTTCAAGCCACCAGCCATCCCCAAGTTGCATGCCACTGTTAGAATCCCATGCCAATTGGTGGAGCTAGGTTTTGACGTTCTTCTGGAAGGCCGAGAGAGCAGGGCCCCACCTCACCTCCAGGGGAAGGGCAACTACAGAGAAGGTTCTCTTCCTAGACCCCATCAGCGGAAATTGATTGACGGGGTAGGCAACATACTGTCCCTGCCTAAATGGGTGGGTCGGGTCAATAAAATAGGGATAAGACTGTTCCTTCGGTAACATGGTCCCATGCCATGAAGAGCTTTAAAAGTGATAACCAATATCTTGAATTGGACCCAGAAGCAAACTAGCATCCAATGCCACTCACACAGCAGAGATGTTACATGCACAACTCTAGGAGTGCCTAAAACTGCTCATGCCACTGCACTGTATACGAGCGTAGCTTCTGGATAATTTTCAAGGGTAACCCTATGTAGAGTGAAAGAATTTCTTTGTGAGCGAACAACCATAAAGAAGAAAATGTCACAAGATGTTAATCCACGTTTAACTGTGATGAACTAAATTAAATATTTACCTGGATTCATACAATACACTGAATTGCAAGCTAGCCAATCTAAGTAACTGATAGCCTACTGTGTTGTGCAAATCCAGTCATATTTATTCTGCTCATCCCCAATACAAACCTTGCTAATACAAATCTGTGCAATTTGATCACATAATGAACCTTCATAGCTACAACACACATTTGCAATAGATACTTTCTACCACAAAGGAAATGCTGAATATGCAAAGCTAAATATTGTAAGATTAAGTAAACCTGATCTTACCAATACATGTCCTGATATTGATGCTGCATTTGCCACAGAGGTAGTGAATACATTGTCTGCAGAGGCACCCACATTGGCTACTGTTACTGTGGTTACTTCTGTAAAACATGATCCAAATAATATTTGCTGTGATATCTTCCTTCAGAACTACCAAAATCCAAGAAGCAAATATGCACATGTTCTGTTAAATAAGACGTTTATAGAATGATATCTTCATACTGATTCTCTCCTGAGGGTACAATTTTCATTATCTATTGATTTCCAGTATTTATATAAATACTGACTTTAACAATGCTCTCAAGGATTATGTGCAAGATAGCCAAATGTTAAGGGAGAAAAGGAATCCGTGCCCGTTTATAATCTGACAATCTTATTTTAGCTGATTTTTGTAGAGTTCAATAATTATTGGGTAAGGTTTCAGTGTGTTGTATTTAATCTGTCTGATATCCCTCTTAGAAATTTTAATCAGTCAATATCTTTTGTTACTACATCTTAAAATACAAATGGGCAAAGCTACAGGAATTGTTTTGTTTTTTTTCATCAAAAACCACAACTAAATTTCTAACTCAGATGTAGATATCAAAAAAATCAACAGGACATGTTGCTCTGATGACACTATGACGGAGAAATGCTAGATTTCTGCCTGTCTGACCATCGAGCATTGATCACATCACTGTCAGAGATAAGAAACGGCACAACTAAAATAATGCAGAGGAGAAGGTGACACTTTCTGCGCTTTCTTGACGTCATGGATGATGCACACATGTATGTATATATCCTCATGATGGGATACTAGAGGTAAGTCAAGAACATCCAAACGTTTCCAATAAAGGAAAGACGCTTGAAAGTAGCACTCGCGTGATGGACCATTCACACAAGCGAACGATCACCACACGACCTAGTCACGACCCGAGCTCAATGACTGGCGGGTGGCGTGCTTGTACGCATGCGCGCCGACCTGCAAAGGCAGCTGCTGCAGCAGCCTCGTCCGCACTCGGCAGGGATTCGGCTCCCATCTCAATGTGTTCGGCATCTGCCGCCATTACGGTGACAGCCGTCACCTCCTCTTCCTCTTGTGGCTCCGCCTCCGAACCGGGCACCTGTCCTCGATGTTCGTGCTGCTGCTCGGATTCTTCTGCGGCTGCGGCAGCTGCCGCTGCTGCAGCCACTGCAGCAGCGGCAGCTACCGCCGCCGCTTCGGCTAAACCTAGTTGCTTCGCGGCCGAGTCCGAGTCCTCCATCCGAAGACACTTAGTGGGGGGGGAGTTATCCCGCGAAGTTAGCCGAATTCGTCCGAATGAGAGTTATTCTCCGATCTCGCCCGATCTCCTCTTTTAGAATCCCGAATAGGGAAACGAACGACCCAAAGCCGCTTCCGATCTTATCCGAGTATCGTCGATGACGGGTATTCCCGAACCCGTCCTGCAACCCGCTTCGGTCTCATCCGAGGGATCCCGATCGGAGCCGACTTCTCCCGATCTACCGAAAGTTCATGTTGAGGCGGCTAGAGCGGGATCGGAAGCTCGCGAAAGTACCCGAATAGGTGGCGGTTACTCGTCGAGCTACGGCCGTTGCCGAAGAGGCCCGAGTCTTTCCGGCTATGACCGAACCGAGATGGGAAGCAAAGGTCCGAAGAAGAGCGAAGGCTTCGTGAATCCTCCCTCTCGCAATCCGGACCCACCGGCGGTGTCCGAGGGGGCCCGAATATCTCCGAGGACGCGAACAATAAAGGCGATCGTGGAGTTCCGCTTGCGCGAAACACGCCGAACGGCAATCCGCCCATGGAGCCCTTAGGAGACTGCGCAAGGGTTGTCGGGATGCTGGAGGAATTGGGGAGGGGAGGGATTAGGGGTGGGGGTGAGAGAGTATGGCGGCCGTCAGGCAAGGTGAGCGGAGTTGCTTTGATTCAAAACATTGCTTCCAAGTTTTGAGAACCGAGTTAAGACGAGAAAAAGGAAGGCTTGGAGGAATCCTGGATGCCGTTGGCGATATCTTGTTGGCCATTAGGTTGCAGTCTAACTTGGTTGCAAATGGGTTACCTTCGCAACAGTGAAAAACAGTTGTCTAGCTGGCTTTCAAGCAAGTTTTGCTTCGTTAAAGAGAAGTTGCTTCCAAGTCAGTAAGATAAGATAACCTTTATTGTCTTTTTTTAGATGCTAATTAGTAATTATCCGTGCAATGATAAATAAAAACGAGTGATGGTAAGCTGATATTGCAGGATTGAACGGCGTCCCACCATATCGGTCTTTGTAGTTTCTATAGGTAAACTATTCGTAGACTAGGAAGCGACGAAGGGGAATTCCTCGTGGAGAATACAGTCATGTAACTGTTACAGTCATGTAACAGTCCAGGCACAGTCCAGGCACAGATTAGCTGCCTGGTTTATTTCTGTGGCATTGTGACGGTGTCATCTATGGAAATTACAGGTGGTTCTCACTTACTGACCATTTGGTGACTGTTGGAATTTACGATGGTGCTGAAAACTGACACTTACAACCCGTCTTCTAAATTGAGGCTGTTGCGGAGCCCCCCCCCCCCCCCCCCCGTTATGTGATTGCCTTATGACCTTCACTAGGCTTCTGACAAGCAAACAGTGGGAAAGCAGGCAGGAAGTTGAAAGACACAATCACATGGCATCACACATAAGGACCTGCTGCTTAGTGATGGAATTATCAGTCCCTGTAATCACTGACTCATGCCCTAAATAATTCAGCATTAGTTGAACTACAGTTAATAATATTCATATATGTTTTTAATTTATATCCTACATTTCATTCAGATTCCTGAGATGCCATATTTATGAAGATTTGTTTTCTTCCAGTATGACTACAATACTGTACAATGCTATACTATGCTAATGAGAGATTTCCTGTGATCTAACAAAGGTGTTATCTTTTATAGAAGGCAACCGAAAGGCAATAATACTGTCATCTGGAGAGAATATTTGTCAAATGCTTAAATATCCATTTTCTAGTGTATTGTGGGCTTTAATATTTTACAGAAATTCATTATTCCACTTTAGCCAAATCCCATCTTGTATATTGAAATCTAGTTTTAAGAAGAATATAGAGAACTTAGAGCAGGTTCAAAAAGGGTAACAAGGACAAACAGAACTAGAAACTACTAAATCTTAGGACAAGAATCAAAGTGCTGGGGAAGTCTGGCCTTGAGAAAAGATAGCTGAATGATGCTGTAGTTCTTTCAAATACCTGAAAAGATATGTACTATCATCAACACCTATTTTCTTTCATTCCAGAGGGCAGAATGCTGAATAATGGATTTTAGAAAAGGGCAGATTGCAAATGAATATTAGAGGAGGGAAAAAGAGTTTCTGAGAATAAGGGCACTTTGACAATAGTGGAGTTAGAAAGGCTTACCTTTTATTTTTATTCTAATAGACCAGGGGTGTCAAACTGGCGGCTTGCAGGCCAGATGCATCATGCACAGGCCACGGCCACCCCAGCTCCGCAAAAGCAAAAAAATGTCACAATATGTCACAATATGTGACGCGCTCGAGTTTGACACTGGTGTAATAGATGTTAGAAAGTTATTCTGCTTCCATTTGGATTCCTGTACCGAGGAAGGAATTGGAGATCATGACCTCTTCCAATCTATGGTCTTATGTTTCTCTAATTCAATATTGATTGGCTATCACTTTTAACTAATTGCTAATAAACTATCAGTGTTAATCACCAAAAAGTGAAATTTGCACCTTAAACTTGCACTTGGGCTGAAATTATTAGCAAACCAAAAAGAAATCATTTCATGGTTATTTCACTAGAGGGAAACAGAGGTACTCTATGAAATTGAATTACCGGTACATTTGAATAAAGCTCTCAAGAGTTGTAAATTACATAGTCTACCGTCCCTTCAGCTCTGAGCAGAAAGATACAGATGCTATATTATATTATGTATATATATATCTACAGGGAAAAATACTACACTGGATATACACTGTGAAAAATAGAGAAATTCCCTTCCCGTTAAAAAGAGTTATGTAAAAAAGAAGTCATGTAAAAACTTATATATGGGGGTCATGACATAAAGACAACATTGGTATCTTTCTGTTCTGGAGGGAAGGAAACTATATACCAATCTGATAGCACATCTAGATATCCCTGTAATCGCTGAATGAGAGGACTTGGATAACTCCTAAAGCTAATGCATTCTTTATAGTCATCAGTTTAATAGACTAGGGGTCGCCAACCCCCTGAGCTGTGGCCCATTACCAGGCTGTGGCCTATTTGGTATTGGGCCATGTGAGTGGCTGGCCAGAGCGCACACGTGAGGCCGCAAAGGTTGGGGACTGCTGTAATAGACTAAGTTCAGTTCCCAATACAGGTAGTCCTCGACTTACAACAGTTCATTTAGTGACTGTTCGAAGTTACAGCAGAACTGAAAAAAGTGACTTATGACCATTTTTCACACTTGTGATTACTGCAGCATCTCCATGATCAGATGCATGGCAGCTGACTCATATTTATGATGGTTGCAGTGTCTCAGGGTCATGTGATCACCTTTTGTGTCCTGCAAGCAAAGTCACTAGGGAAGCCAGACTCACTTAACAACCGTACTACTAATTTAACAACTGCAGTGATTCACTTAACAACTGTGGCAAGGTCAATTGTAAAATGGGACAAAACTCACTTAACAAATGTTTCACTGAGCAATATAAATTTTGGGCTCAATTGTAGTTGTAAGGCGAGGATTACCTGTAGATAGCGTGAACCCCCCCTAGAATAATATCTGGCCATCCATACCTGAAGACTCTCAATAAGCAATGAAACTGGTCACACATGTTTCTGGCTCTCCCTATAAAGCATGATAAGTCCAACGTGACTCCTAGCACAGATATAAACATGTTCTTAAAGAGGTTTAAATAAGCCTAAAATTCATAAGTTCCTATTATTTTGCATAGTTCATTTTTTCTTGTTTTTCTGATCAGAATTTTGGACTATATTTTAACTACTTAAATCTGAATAATTCATTCCAGAAATAAAGCTGCCTAATGGTTTCATAAGTTTATTTAATAATATATTTAGGATTAGACCTCTAAACCAAAAACCTGCAGAAAATTCTGTTAAGTAATTTTGAATTAAGATATTACGGTATCAAAGGGTGATGGCGTACTGTAGCATTGAAACAAGTTGTGCCATGTTCTGAATTATATAGCTGATTATTGTGGGACAATATTTCCTTCTCAAAATAACTAAAAGAATTTCTGCACACTAGTTTTTGTAATTTTTTTCACCTTAAAGGTTTATCTTTTGGAAATAATTTTATTTTTGTCTTGTGTACAGGAAGATCATCATCTGTTGTATCCTTTTTCTTTTATCCCGAAAACCAAATAAATTTTAATTAATCATACCAATGATTTTCAAATGTGCTTCAGATAATGTTGGTATCTTCTTAGAAGTTATGATAGTTCCTTTTAGGAAAATGAATAATGATGGATACGTTTCTGACATATAAATGAGGGAGACTGTTAGGTATATCTTGTAGTATCTTCTGTTCATCTGATCTTCCCCAAGTAGCCTTGGGATACCACCTACTATAATCCACATGAATTCCATGATGGTCTTGTTGATGTGATCACTTCCAGAAACTGACAAATGTGGAAAAATGTTGCTATATGTCATTATCCTCTAATAAGTTTTATTTCCAAAGTCTGAATGTTTAAGGAGATGGTATGCAAATTGACCATATTATTATTGATGTAGGCATTAAGATATGATTGACCTGTATACTGAGAAACCAAGAAATGAAGTATATAGACTAATAATATTTAAAGGAAGCAACTGCAAGACACAAGTAATGCAATTTGCAGAAAAAATCCCTCCAAAAGCATTTGAGACATAATCTTTAGCTATTTCTTCTACTGTAATCTTATTTCCATTTTCATTCCTCATCCATTCTGTAAACTGGAATACATCTATCAGTAAGTTTTAAAATCTCCAATTGAAAAGGGATTATGCTTTAAGTAAAATAGAAGCAAAATTAATATCTACATAACAAACAATAATGCACAAAATCCTTTCGAATCTAAGTGGGTGTGGTTGGCTTCATTTTCCCCAAGAAAAGTTTGGCTTTCAGCAATTTACATGTTCTAGCAAGAGTACTGCAAATATTTCTTCAGTGCAAAACTATCACAAATGTAAGAAAAACCATACCAATTTAACTTGCTGTTTTTAAAAGGCTGCTTGCCAGATTTAGCATTCTACTGTAGATTTATAAAATTAAAGAATAAAAACTACCAGATGTGTGCTTTTCAGTTATAATTCTAACAGAGAAGCAGTTTGGTGTAATAGTTAAGGTGCTGGCTTAGAAACCAGGAGACAGCGAGTTCTATGTTTCCCTTAGCATGAAAGCAGGCTGGGTGACTTTGGGCCAGTCACTCAGCCCAACTCACTTACAAGACTGTTGTGGGGAAATAAGAGGCAGATGTATTAAATATGTTCCCAGCCTTGAGTTATATATAAAAAAATGTAGGATAAAAATACTATTATAATGTATAGGTTTGTGTAAATTCGAATATAGCATCTGGACTCTCCAAAATAGTTAATAGTAGATGGTCCTATGCAGGAAAATATTTATTCTGATAAATATGAGTATGCATAATTAACTTGAACATGTTTGGTATTTTTTTTGCATAATCAATAACAGTATTTCTTATTGGGATTTTTAATGGCACTCCATTTCAAACTGTTTTGAAAATTATAAACTATGTCAAATTACAACAGTAATGCCATCCACTTGGAGATACTTAACAACTACACCAAGTGTTCTGTCACATGGCCATGTTTTCACAGCTCCATGGAAACAGGTGGCAGGTGATGGTCCATATATACAAGGCAAATTCTTCTACAAGAAAAGAACTAATACTGAGAAGATATGACCACAAGATCTCTACAAATTGAACTCAGCTGACGATGGCGCCCTCAGGTCTTCTCTCCTTGATCTTACTAGATGAAGAGATTTCTTGAAGAATCGCTGAAATACTAGCTGAAATACTAGAATCTCTGAAATAATCTAAACTAGCATACTGTATTGTGCCCAGAAGCTGACTAGTGTCAATGCAGCAAAAAGAATAGAGGCATTATATGGATTAATTTAAATGTTCCCCCAACTATCTGGATAGCTGTGTGCTGTACCTGTTTAAGCTTTCGTTGCTTTTGAAAGGCATCCCTGCAAAGAGCAAATTGCAGCAGCCAACTGTCAGGTAACAAGGACATGCATGACTACATAATGCATGCAGGAAAAAATACAATTGTTCAAAGGCTATTCTGATCACTGTTTCCATCTGCTATTCAAGCAGGAGCGGCAAATCTAGGAGAATCACCCAAATTTTGTACTGGCTCAGTATGGAAGTGGTGATGTATGATTGCATCCAAATTCATAAATGGACAATCGCTAGATTCAGAAGACTTAAGACCCATAGCCACTCCATCCTTCTAGGGATTTAACCCGAATCTGTTCCTCTCCATCCAAACACTTAGTTGCCTCCAAGTGTCCGTAACATCTGTCTACCTATGTCACGTTATGCCTCCTAGTCAGTGTAACTGAAAATACTACACAAGAAATTACGTTGTAAAAATAAAGAACATCCTCTCCCCCAGAAGCATGGAAGTTATGTAAAACCCCATACAAAGGGTGATGAGATAATGTTTGTATGTCTGCTTGGGAAGAGCCTAAGGGAAATATTAATTACATTTAATTAATTAAAATATACCATTTTAATAGTGCTTCTAGAACTGCTGAATCCCAGAACCTGGATACTTCCAGTAGCCAATACATTCTATATAGGCATCAAAAGTGTGATGGTCTGTGAATTCAATTGCTGATAGACAGCAAAAATGTCAGAAAACAACATTTCATCGGGCTACCCATTTTTGAGGAATCCCTCAAAAGATAATACAGGTCATGCAGTGCCTTCCTTGTCTATGTATCTGAAGTTCAGGGGGAAAAAAATCTCAAGCCTTTGCAGATAAAAAATGGTTCCAAACATTTAAGATAGGAGAATAGAGAGTAAGCTAGTGTAGCATATTCCTAAAGGGTAGAAAGGATGCGCCTACATATGCACCTGTCTATCCTCAAACAAAACAAAAAGACAAGGCACAGTAGATGGTGATTCACCTCAAAGAATTAAAGTAAATTTCTCCTGAAATTGTTCTGTTTGCTACAACTTCTAAGACTTACCAAGTCACCTTGCAGGCATCTGTTCCTGCTAACACAAGTGGAGACAAAGGATACATAATTATATTACATACAGACTAAAATTCTTAGAAGGAAAACTAAGACCTTAGAGGCTCAAGTAATATTCTTATCCATCTATCCAATTCATAAATGAGAACTAAAAAGAAAAGTCAATTACTGATTATGCAAATGATATAATTCTAGGATTGTCTTCTGAATTACAATAGCCTACTGGCATGAGAGGAACTGCATCTCTCAAGGACTGTTAAAAAGAGTGTAAGATAAAGAATCCTAGACTTTTTATTAAAAGGGTTTTAACCTGAAGCCCATGGAAGTTGGTAACCGAAGGATCCTAGATAAAGACTTGTGCACTATGAAATGTGGGAATAGTGCTAAAATGGGGCCTTGCTGAAAAATCAGAGCAATATTTCATAAAGATCATGACACTAATTGTTTACCTACTAATGTTCACAGTGTAAGAAGTAAATAAGATGAGCTTGAACAATTTGTACTTCTTCTTTTTCTTGTGCCATATCTGTTATCGGACGTTGGCGATCCTGTTTTTATCAGTAGCCGCACGAAAAAGTGCTGCTGAGTTTTGTCCAAACCAGTCCCTTAGATTTTGAAGCCAATTTGTACAGAAAATCAAATATAATTTAACAGGTGTAACAGGAATCTGATGGAATTGCTACCATAGATGAAAGATAGAAACTGAAGAGCAGAATTCAAATGGAATATAAGCAATAGAAAGGGAGGAGATTTGCACTCTATGTTACTATAAAATATACTCATCCGTGCTTAGAAAACCAAGGAATGAATTTGATAGTGCCATAAAATAGGATCTGGGACTAAGTAAACGAGCAAATAAAAGCAGTACTCTCTGTATCGATCATCTATCTTGCTAAGAAAATGTAGATAATTTTCAATAGCAAATTGCAGATTTTTTCAAAGAAGCAGGCATTCATAAAGAGAGAGAGCTTTAATTACACTGACATCTGTCAGGAGTCAAAATTTGCCAAACATGGCCTAAAAATTCCTGATGTGTACAACTTTCTCCTTTAATGCATAAAAGACGCAGGGAGATTAGCTAGCTTTAACTTGATACTGACCAATAGGGTAGACTTAAGATGAGGAACTGGATGCAGCAGGAATACTGGGGAAAAGGTTAGATTTCTTGATTTTTAGATTTCAACAAAGCATGTCTTTTTTGGAAACAGGCTTGCTAGTTTGCATTCTGATTTGAAGTGGAGGACTATGTCTCTTAACGTAAAGAAATACTTCTCTATATGGGATCAGAGAATGGCATTTTACTGGCTATTAATAGAGTATGTAATACTTTGGCCACCTAATGAGAAGGAAGGACTCACTGGAGAAGGGCCTAATGCTGGGAAAGATTGAGGTCAATAGAAGAAGGGGACGACAGAGAATGAGGTGGCTGGATGGAGTCACTGAAGCAGTAGGCGTGAACTTAAATGGACTCCAGAAGATGGTAGAGAACAGGAAGGCCTGGAGGAACGTTGTCCATGGGGTCGCGATGGGTCGGACACGACTTCACAATTAACAACAACAACAATTAGTGGACTCTTATATGTGGGTTAGTAACCTGAAATAGGTTACAGTGGCACAGCTAAATAGACCATTAGCTGATTTTCTGACCTTATTCACGATACCACAATATGATTAATTTGGTTTAATTTGATTTTAACTTTCCTAACCTCAGCCATTGTGATTGTAAACTATAGTTTATAAATTAATGTATTGCACAAATACTGCTAATTATGATTTATTCAATAAATCATGCTTAAGGAAAATTGTGGCTTAATGCGGCTTCTGAACCAGTTTGCTGTATATGCCCAGTAACCAAGCACATAACATTCATTCAAAAAGTTCCCAATTCAGTTTCTAGTTGAAACAATTTCATATTGCAGGCAGGAAACAAAATCATGACTGGATTAAAAGGAAATGTAATGTTTTGAAGTATTCTGAAACATAACTTTGGAATCGCTCAGTGGTGATTCAACAGGAACACTAGATCTACTCTGGAAGCAGCCATTCCTCAAAAAGACCATTTTTTAAAGACTGCTTACTGAAATGGGGTGTAGCTGAATTGCCTGTAGCTCCTAGTCAACTGAGGTGCAGTTCCTTCACTTTGCTATTCCTATCCAAGTCTAAGTTTATCATCAATCTTTGGAAATGGACTACTGATTTAACTACAGTTTAAACTACTATAGATGCACTGAATGTTGCTGCAGTTTTACAGTACATAAAACACTGAATTATGATCCAACATAGATAAAATATGAAAAATATGATAATTTTCCTTGACACAACCTGCTAGCTGTCATCTGTTCCCCTACAGATCCTTTTCTTTTTAGATGGAATTTATTATATATTTTATTTTTTAGCAGCACTTCTAATGATTATTTATAAAAGTAAGTTGTTTAAAAGATAGTTAAAATATGGTTGTGCTGATACTTGGCGACATGATATAAACTAACTTGATTTTTCTCTCTTATATTTTACTTACTGTCAGGTCAAGTTTTTACTTATCCATATAGGTTTTTGACTCTTGATCTCGTATTGCTGTTCTTTATGGCACTTCTTGAAGCTATCCGCTTGTACTTTGGTAAGCATGATGTTATTTACAATCACCACTTAATATTAATCTGTATGTAAAAATATGAGTCCAACTGTGCAATTCAAGACAACTAGCTAATTATCTGATAAGCCTTTTAAATACTTTTACTGTTAAACATTAAAAGACTGGTCAATTTATTTGGGTGGAAAGTGCAAATGAGATGTTACTCTAATATAAAAATAAGACTTTTCACTGGCCAGTTCAACTGTTTTGTGCATATTAGCTCAGAGTTCAGTGGGACTTACTCTGTATTAAATTTCTATTTTAAAAATTGTAACTATTGGAAAATGAAAACTATTGTTACTGCGGTATTCTAGGCCACTAGAGAGAAGAAGAAAACGTGACAAAGGAAGAACGTATTTTGAGGGGGTTGGAGAGAGAGATTCTTCAAACTGCTTGAATAGTCAAAAGTGCTTTAGAATGGAATAGTGCTGGTGTGTCTGTCTGCCTCTTTGTTGTATGAAAGGCCACTGAGAGACTCCAATTCTGTATCAGCAGTTTAAGCAGCCATAGAATAAATTGTACAGCTGAGGTTATCGTCTTCTTTAGGTAAGCAGGGTACTTGCCACTATTATGAAATTTAACTTTACAGGTAGTCCTCAATGTGTAACCATTCATTCATTATTTATTTATCCATTCATTTATTCAAGAGGGGGTCAATTTATTTTCCAAAGCGCCAGAAGGCAAGACAAGAAACAATGGATGGAAACTAATCAAGGAGAGAAGCAACCTGGAATTAAGGAGAAACTTCCTAACACTTAGGACAGTTAACCAGTGGAACAGCTTGCCTTCAGCTATTGTGGGTGCTTCATCACTGGAGGTTTTTAAGAAAAGACTGGACCTGATAGAAATAGTATAGGGTTTCCTGCTTGAGCAAGGGGGTTGGACTAGACCTCCAAGGTCCCTTCCAACTCTATTCTAATTGATTTAGTGACCAAAGCTACAACGGCACTGAAAACAGTGACTTATGACCATTTTTCACACTTACAACCATTGCAGCATCCCCATAGTCAATGATCAAAATTTGGATGCTTGGCACCTGGTCTGTAATGATAATTGCGGTGTCCTGCAATCATGTGATCACCTTTTGCAACCTTCAGACAAGCAAAGTCAACAGGGAAGCCAGATTCACTTAACAACCGGGTTACTAACTTAACAACTGCAGAGATTCACTTAAGTCAAGGACTACCTGTATTCAAGAGTTTCTCCTGTAGCATTCTAGACTGGATCATTACACACAAAGATTGTTCGTAACATGCTGCTACATAAAGAATAGTAGCTACGCAGCTTACAAGGAGCTGGTATCCAATAGACTAATCTAATGGGTTTTTCTTTGGCAATGAGCCTGGCTAGGCAGAAGAGAACAATGAATCACAATTGTTCCTTCTGCTCCCTCTTAAAACCTATCTAGATATGTAGCCAGATCACCTCTACCTTCTTAGCATTACATGCTAGTACAGCTATTGAAAGAAAAACTTCCCAGAATCAATTGAACTGAGATGGGCAGCCAAAGAAATTGAATGGACAAATGAATTAATGAACAAATAAACAACAAACACATCTCCAGTCACAAGAACGTTGTTAGCAGAATGCTGCTCAGCAGTATTCCAGCAGTATGAAAGCTTTAGATCTAGCCATATATTTTGTCTTTAATAATTTTAATGTTATTAAGGTTCAGTTTCTATTTAAGACTACGTTATAAGTGATTTCCCCCCCTCTATAAATTAAATTACTGTTCAGTTTTTGAGTTCTACTGTTATTGTCTAACACAACGGCCCCCAATCGTTTGGGCACCAGGGACCGGTTCTGAGAGTTTTTTCCATGGACCAGAGGGGTGTGTGGTTTTGCATGCTACCTCCATCCCGCAGATGGGGCTTCGCTTGTTTGTGCGGACCGATTATTGGCATGCCACAGACTGGTACCAGTCCACAGACTGTGGGTTGGGGACCCCTAGTCTAACAGACTCATAAATACCATCAAGTCCATGTATGTCTCTCTTTTTTTCCTATTAGGTACTAAAGGCAACTTGACAGAAGAGGAAGCTCCCCTTGGGATCAGTCTTGGGATCACTGTTGGCACTGTACTTCTGTCAGTCTACTTTCTAGTGTGGCAAACATATATCCTGAGAGCAGATGTCATTATTAATGTGGTGCTACTTGTTGCATATGGACTTGGAGGAATTCTACAAATCATAGCAATTGCTGCCTTTGTCAGCTAAATCATGTTGATGCTTGTATACATGGATTTTCTGTGTTTCCTTGTAATGGAAGCAATGTTTAAAAAAATACATGAAGGAGATGTTGACAATTTTGTTCCTTGTGACATACCAAAGTTGCATGAGACATTGGTAAAACAGGCTCAGTTGCCCCATTTTCAGCATAGCATATGTACCGTAATGACCTGTGCTTCAGTTGAAGTTGGCAAGTTTGTGGCAAATAAGCTGTTTTTTAAAGGGGAAATATCTCTTTAAATACACAGGTCAAATTGAATTTTCTAGGAACTATGTATAACATGAATTGTTTTACCTTTTATCTTTCTCTATGTATGTTAATTTGCAACATTCCAGTTGTCTTTTGTAAATACTTGTGTTGTGCTTTTTTCAAAAGCAGATACCATATATAGATCCGATACTACTTTTTTTCTCCCAAAACTACTATATTTATATTTTTATATCTTTTTAATACATATTTCAGAGATTGTACATATAATGTATGACTATTATTGTTCTTCTGATAACAGAATGGTAGTTGAATGTAGATTAAGTCCATTTTTTCTATGCTAAATATTATGAAGTTCTTATAGATAATGGAGCATTGCACAAAAGGCATAGCTGTGATTAGGAAACAGAAATGTCAAGTTTAGGGTTTAGTGAGTCCTATAGCTTTAAATACCTTGAATTATTTAAAATCTGATTGCAGAGATTTATCATGTTTGTAGGGCTGATTCTCTGGAAGTGCTTTGTATCCATGTATTAGGACCAGAGATAGAGAGAGTGAAGTTCAAGATTTTGTGAAGATTATTGTGGAGAAAGCCTAACATACATAATTATTTCTGACATTTCAGAACAATGCAGCAGGAATGTTCAATTAATTAGAATGAGTGCTGATTAAATCAGAATGAGCCAAACTTTGGAAACAAGTAAAAGAGGAATGATATATAATTTTATAATTACACCTACCAACCCAACAATTGTGAATTTTGGCATATGTTCAAGTGCATATCTATATAAGTATTTTTCATTATCATTTACTATCATGAAAACATTGACTTGATTGCTAACTTGATCTATTGATTACTCAAAATCATTTAAAAATGATTAGTACCATATATGTGTTTTACTTCCCTACATTTAAGAGAGACTGAGTTTCTCCCATGTGACACTTTAGAATTTAGAGCCTAGCAAACTAAGGCTGAATGCAATTCTCAGAACACTCCCGGAATAGGTGGATCCACTTTTTTTTTTTGATAGGAAGATTGCACAAAATATAAACAATGACATAACACAGTCACCAAAATGATTCACAGGCACATTTGTAAAAATTATAATGTGCCAGTAATGAAAAATAGATGGAAACCTAGAGTGGAAAAATATTTGAAAGCGAGCAGGTTAAAAGTGAGTTTTGCAAAGACAAACTGATAATCTTGAACTACTGTATAACACATCAGATTTAACTGTAGTTAAAGAAGAATGTGTAGATAATCGATGTGGCAATATCGGGGGATAGTAAGATAGAAGACAAAAGAACTGAAGATTGCAAAGTATCAAGATCTGAAAATCGAAGTTGAAATATTATAGCATAAACTGGTTATGTTGGTCCCCATGCTTATTGGCAAACTAGGTGTATGTTACCAAAAAGTCTTGGACAACACTTAGAAAATCTATGCACTGACAAAATGTCTATTAATTGTAAAAAAGCCACACTGTTTGGTTCCAGATATATACTACACAAATACATTATGACATGCTACATTCTGGGAAGAACGTGATGCATATGACAGCCAACACTAGGTAAAAAACTGAGAACTATTGCTTATATGTTCACATGTTGTTTATATAGTATATACTAGTATTAATACTGTTCATACTGATGCATTAAATGTTTTACAGATGGATGTTGCTGAACTGTCAATTCTTTTTATGTAATCTATATAAAGCAAAGCAGTATCTTAATAGCTCAAAAATTAATGTAAAGGGCATATATAATATTATCAAATAGACGTACAGAACATTTCATAAATGTTTTAAGGCAACCTTCAGATATTTTGGAACTGCAATTCCCAGCCAAATGTGAAAACTGTAGTATCAGATTGGAAAAAATGATTTGCATTGTTAAGCATATTAGTGGTGCTTTCCTGTATCAAAGTGAAATACTGTAGCCTTAAATAATTTTAACTGAGTCACCCAAATATTTACCCAAATATTTTTATGCTATGTTCACCTGCTATTTGTGTGTATGAACATGAATTGTCATGGTGAAGTCACAATAATTGCTAAATACACTTAACATTTTTAAGTGTCTAATTAAAAAGCCTAGCCCTTCTGGAACAGGATAAGCAAGTTTAAATTAAAACTGTATTAAAAATAAAGAAGCATATGCTTTTCAGATGTCAAAATCTTCCTTTGGGTGGTGTTTGCTTCAAGGAAAAAACCTTATTCTACACACAATTTGGTTTTACTATCATTAGCTTAATTTTAATTTTTGCTTTAAAGGGAAAAAACATAAGATGTCCTATAGAGATAAAGCTATGTTGTTTTGCACTTTTTTACTACTTTCAAACCAAACAAGATTAAGGAAATTAAAATAAAGTACTAGATTTCATAAGATGCAGTAAGCAAATTTCTTTCCACAACATAGTAAGTTATAGGTGGTTAAGGCAACTTAAGGGAGGACTCTCTTCACCTCAATAATATGTTCTGTGGGCTTTGAAAAGTCTTAATGTGCAGAAAATAGGATCAGACCACACACAAATCAGCCTACAAAAGATACAATTTCTGTCTTCAGATCATAGATAATGCAATAAACACAAGCTTATTCTGGAATTGGGAATCTGCCAACTATAGCTCTTCCACCTCTTATTAGAGGCATTTAAAAATGAGGATATTGCAAATTGATTCATCTACTGTATGATATTATATATTAATGTAAATAAATCTGTTCTATCCACTAATCTGATTCTGGAAGAGTAAGAATTTGTATGCCTAGAATTAAAAGATTTCAGGTCCTTTTTTCAGAGTCTCCACTGCTTGAGTTGGATTGTAAATCCCCAAAGTGTACTCTGGGCACTATGTAGCATAGGCATCTCCTTTCCCACACTCTTCAAATTCCTTCACGCACTGAAATCATGTGGGTCTCTTGTATGTCACTCTAGATCTATTATTGCACCCTTAAGAAATCTATTGATTTAACATGTTCTGAGCACAATCATTCTTCCCTTGCAAATTAAAAGGATTCTGGGGGGGAATGCAGGAACAATTCATATTGCTATTGGTATCAAGAAGCCATGATAAGGCACTTTGACATGCATTTATTTGGATATCACAGTCTTTGAAGTCATTCAATTAACTTCCTTCCTTCTTTCTTTCCTGGAACAGCATACTGTAACTTATTAGTTTGAGAACAGCAGTTTGCTTATATAATGAAAATCAAATTGGTTTCTAATTTGCAAGAGCAAATTGCTGCTTAGTGAAGAAGGACACATGTCATTGCTGGCAATCAGGCTCTGTCTAAGCCTTATGGCAGTTTTTCAATGCTCCCATCACCCAGGAAAAGCAGCACCATAATAGCACTGTCCCCCCAAAAGATACATGTACAATACTTCAATTTCAAACCACAGCACCTTCCTTTGTGACAAATTGGAGAAAACTTTTTTTCATCCTTGAATTTGGAGAAGAATTGCAAATCAGAACAAACAAGGATTGATGCAAACTCCTCTACAGATTAGGATGCTTAATCATATATAAGCAGTGCGTTGGTGTTTATTCACTGTTGTTTACCACCTCCTGTCAGTGGCAGGAACTAAATAAATGTGGAATGTGCCATTTTCTGTTGGTCTGTTAAGTCTTTCAAACAAATTGGGGTCTTTATAAATTTACCTCTCGTTCTATGATTACAATACACTCTCATCTTTCTGTAGTCTGTCCTGTCTAATCCAAATTATAAGTCATAAATTCATTTTTTTCTGTTTCACACAAAAGATCCATATGGGGTTTCCAGTCAATAATAAACATGCATCGTGGATAATGTTAAGGAAGTGCAAAGGGAGCCATCCAGCTCACCTCTTCTTTGTGGTAGGTAGAAGATGATCAACAGCTGGCAGGCCACTTAAAAATGAAGTCACTCCGAATTTAACTCCTGGTGATTTCGTGCTTTCTTGACACCAATACTGACGTTCCTCTGACTTCCCAGTAGAATTTAATCTACAACCTGGTCTCCCTACACATCTCCCATCTAAACGTAACTGTAACGAAGTTGACTCTGCTCGGCGTCCGCTCAGCTATTATACAGAAACTAGCAAAAGCAAGGCCGCTTCTACGGAGAAATTAACGGCGTCAACTTTAGCCGGCCTCCTTCTCAGTAAACACGACTAGACTTGGGCTGTGACTTTCCCCACCGCCTCCAACTCGGGTCCAGGCCAAGGCCCGCTGTGCTGAAAGGCAGCCTTCTCCCCGCTTCCATCAGAACCACCCCGGGCTCTGCACGAGCACTCCTCCGCCCTCCTCGACTCAGGCCCTTGCTAGGCAGAGGATCCACGGGCCAGATCTAAGCGGTGCAACGAGCCCCGGGGAGCCCAGGATCCGCGGCAAGGCTGGAAAACGATGCCCCTCGGGAGCAGCCTTGGCACGCCGCGCTCCAGCCCGGGAGCCGCCTTTCACGGCAGCAGCCTGGGGCTCGCGGCGGCGTTTCCAGCCGGGACTAGCGGGGTGGTGGTGGTGATGGTGACGGCTTCTTAGGATAGCAAGAAAGATCTGGGGGGGGGGGGGGAGCTCACTTTTCCTCCCGCGTGAAAAAAGTTTCCCAAGAAGGGCAAGAAAGGGGAGCGCAGAGAAGGCATCGCTCCCCTCCCCGAAATCGCGGGGGAATAAAACGGGACTCCAAAGCGGAGGCCAGGCCGGCACTCAGCAGAGATCCCAGGCCGGGCCTGACAGGGAAAGGGAGTAACCTGTGGCTGCGGCCGCGGCAACAACAATAACAACTCCTCCTCCACCACTACCATCACCACCACCCCGCCTCTTTCCCTTGCTGAGCCAAGAAAGCCGCCCCCTTTCCACCTGCTCGCGGCGAAGCTCTTTCGTCCGGACGCCGAGAAAAGAGGAGAAGCCAGCGGCGCCCGGGGAAAAAAAAAAAGAAAAAAGGACGGCGGCGACGGCAACCCTGCTCTTTTCAGGAAAGAGGGCTGAGCCATGGCAGGACTCTGGGCCGAGTGAAGAGGACGGGGGAATCGCGAGCGGGGAAAGTGTTACAAGGACCGGCGAAGCAGGAGGGTCCGCCTGCCTGATCCAACGGAGGTGAGTACTATAGTTGCCTCCCCAACAAACGGGGAGAAACTCTTGCAAGCCCGCTTCGCACTCTGCTTACTTGGAAAAGGGAGCGCTGCAGCTGAAACTCAGCCTTGGAGGAAGTTCGGTATAGAAAACGGGGGGAAAGGGCAGCATTTTCTCAGTGCCGTCGGTGTGCCATAACAACCCATCCCTCGCCTTAATGCTAAAGATCCAGGACAGCAAATTTCCTGAGCTATGGGAACGCTCTGCCTCGGGGAGGGAAACCTCGAGATTTTATTTTCAGTTTTTAATACAACTCTAAAGCTTTGCCGAATATGGATCGGTTGGGATTTCTACCACTCTGGTCGGAGTTTTTATCAAATGACCTTCTAGCATCCAGTTCGTAACAAGAGGAGAAGCTGAGTTTTATGAAAGCCTTTTTTCTGAACTTCGCAGTTATCCTTTGCCTGGGTGGCCACAGTGGTATATGCATTTCAGTAGCAAATACTGCAAGAGATATCAACATATCTCTCTCTTTCCCCCCTCCCCTCTCCCCTCCCCCATTACAGTAGAAGAAAGCTTTCTTAAATATTTTCTGATATGAAATCCTGGGAATTAATCACTATATCATCAAATAGAGCAGTTGGCCATAATTGTTCCTTGACTTTAATTAGGATAATTTGATATAAGGTTTAACAGCAGGATCTCTCATCCATATTGAAAATTTAACTGCCTAGCCCTAGAAGCATAAACATAAAGTTTTCTTTTCTCACCCACAAATTACAAGCTTACAGTGAGGGCATAGTACTATTATGCCTTTTGTACCTTGGAATTAGATACAAATGTCATATGAAAGAACAGGATATTTGTACAAATTATGATCTTAGCCTTGACAGGCTGCTCATTAAGCACTTTATTGAAGTCATACCATGTATACACAGAGATGCTGTTAACAAATCATATGGATATGGATATTTCTGGCCAGGTACAAAAAGGAGAAGTAAAACATTGCCTGACTTTTATCAAACCATAAACAATCAAATTATTCTGTATTTCTGTATTCAAAAACATAGCTAAATTTCAAAACTTCTGATCTGAAATGTCTAAGCGTTCTGAGTATCTGAATTTTCTAAATATCACCCTATATTTTTATGCGAGTATGCTGCCAAGTAAACAAACATTAAGCATATCAGAATGTTCAAGTTTTCCAAAACGTTTTACTGCATTAACCTGATTCAATTCTTTGACTGTCTAGAGAAAAGAATGGCCTATTTAGAAGTCCCGCTTGATTGCTATTTTTGGTTAAAAGGATCTGTTATGAAACAAGAGGTTGGAATATATTAACATTATTGTGGAAAAATATAAGAAAGGGTTCTAGATGGTCAGTGTATTAAGCAAAATGAAAACAAACTCGGGTCTGATTCATTTTCTAGTACCATAATATAGCAGAGCTGATTTTCTATGACTTCTTTGTATGTTGTTTTACTAAAGTTGTAATGGCAGAATTATATGGTGGGATACAAAAACGGCAGCTTATTTTAGCACAATTGGAAGGTATCAAATAAAAGAGATCCACATCCTTTTGGTCCTCGTTCCAACTGTAATTGTGGCAATATAAAAATTCATTTGAAAGCATTTCTCATGTTACTTTAATATCACCTGATGGATGCAAAAGCATAATCCAGCCTTTCATTCCACTTCACAAGATGATTTTAAATAATGGTTCTCAGATAGTTTTAAAATACTTTTTTATGTTGAAAAGAAATTATACAGTCATACTCAATAGGATTCCAGTCAGTGATGAAACACTGTAAGTTTCTGGAACAATGTTTATCAACTGAGCCCCATAGCATGTCTCCACCCTGATATCAGCATGAACTGCCAAGTCATGAGGATTGTTTAAGTTTCAGATCCAGCATTGGATTAAAATATGATCAGACAGCCAGCTCAGCCCAGTTGAAAAAGGGAGGAAACCTGTATAAACTTGTGTTCAAACCCTTGCTCCGTCTTAAAGGTCTTCTAGAAATTGCAACTTCTTAACTTTAGGACTTCCTCTATAAAATAAGTGCTCAGTGCCTTTCTACGATTTCTGCAAAGAGCCAAAGTGAGATAAGAATTCAGTTAGTCAGTTTATTGCATTGAAAGACCGGAACAAATATGTCCATGAGTGATTTCTGAACAGTTATAAATCTATCTCAAGAAACCAGTAAATTAAACTTGAGATAAAATTAAAATACATCTATAATACAAACTGGCTACAGTAGAACCACTGTGTAAAATCCAAAAAGAACACGCTACATCTAGGCTATAAAAGAGGTTGTGTCTAAAATTACAAAAATGTGAAGGTACATTTAAATTTTATACAGAATGTGATAATATATGAAGTTACATAACATTTAATAGTACAGTACCTAAAATTAGAAAAAAATACACCCATGTAGCAGAAACCTGGCCTGTTAAGGTCCAGCAGAGATAGGAATTGAACAACATTTTCTACAGGCAGTACCTTCTATAGGAAACAAATATTTAGGCAGGCAGGCAGACAATAAACAGAGATTTGTTCATAGCCTAACAAAATAATCTATTTTTTAAAAAAGCAATAACTACTAATAAATCACAAATACTGATTAATATTTCAAATAATAATTTAGGGATATTTATAAAGGTGAGCTCTTATTCAGTTTTGTTTTATAGCTTTGGTATCTATATCATTTTTTTGAAATGGCATTTCGACTTCAATGCTATGACTCTGGGTTGCAGTTTTAAGAAAACTTCAAGTACATTTGTGGTTTATGACAGCAATATATTAAAATACTTCTGGAGAGTGGAATTTCAGTGAATTCATATGGAATGAGTAATGCCATGCCTGTCTGTTATATACCTGCCAATCTGTTCTGTGATATTTGCATGTTTCAATATGTCTCCATCTTGCTGCAGAAGTGGAATTATGTTGTCTTGCTATGGCTTGGTACTCTTACAATACTCCCAACAGAAGGCTCCTAGTCCAGTGATGGCGAACCTTTTAGAGACTGAGTGCCCAAACTGCAACCCAAAACCCACTTATGTATCGTTGAGTGCCGGCTGGGTGTGGCCCATTGGCTGGGTGTGGCCCATTGGGTGGGTGTGGCCAATTGGGTGGGCATGGCTGCGGTGGTAACGGCAGACTGGGTGGGACTAAAAAGTTCAATCAATCAATTCCAACTTTGCAAGATCTTTTTTTTCCCGTGAGAAGTTGAAATTGACTGATTGAACCTTTTTTTTTTGCACATGGCGGCGGAGGCCTAAAGCGAAAAGGTTTTATAAAACCCAGCTGAAGACCTAGGACTGGGGCGACGGCGTGCGTGCCCACAGAGAGGGCTCTGAGTGCCGCCTCTGGCACCCGTGCCATAGGTTCGCCACCACTGTCCTAGTCCATCATTCAGAGCAGTGCAAGCTTGCAAACTAGCAGTGAACTTACAGTAAACTATCAGGGATCAAACTACATTGCTGGTAGTGCTTCTCAGGGCTTCTCACCCTGTTCCACCAACTGAGCAGACAAAACGATGTGAGCAATATTGTTTCCTTCACTTTACCTTTCTTCCCCTTCAGTGGTCAATCCACCCATTTTTCTGATATTATAGATTTGTAATTCTGATCACAACATGGAGCAACAGGCCTAAAGCTAAGCTTATTTTCATACAGGGTTAAGAATCACTACAAGTACTCTTAAATTGACCTGAAAATGTCTGATTTACAACCACGTCAGGTCAAGGAACGTTGGTGGTCTCATTTTTTCTGACCCTGAGATAAAAAGTAGGTAGCACTGATGAAAAGATGGAAAATGTCTACTTTTCCAGGGACAAACTACACATATTTTTACCCACCCCTACAAAGAAATTGGTCCTTAGCACCAAGCCATAATTCTGCTCTTTTGATTTTGGAGAGCTGTGTGAATCTTGCCAACAGTGGGTTATTCAGTAATAAATAAATAATCCCCCCCTTGTTTGGTGGATATTCTGCAATAAGAAGAAAGGCAGAACAAGTGATGAAAAAAGAAAACACTAGCACTAACTAAAATCTACATATATATTATGTCTAGACTCTAGTGCCTGGGCATCATTGTAAAACAATAAGCACCCTTTGGACTCCTTTCAGATATTGTTCAAATCATAACCAGTACAGAGTAAGATAGTGATTTCAGGTTTGAAACTAGAATTAAATGGACCTGAAATGATGTAATAAGAAGATGGATAGTTTGCTGGCCCTTCTCCTTGCCCCCTTTGTAGCATATGGAATTTGTGTTTACAGCTGTAAAACTTGTTTGGATATCACCAATGCCAGCTGCTTTATTGGTGCCCTGAGATATTTGCCCAGAGACAAGCACAATAAGCACAATTGTGGCAAAGCTACAGAACCAATAGCAACTGGTGCTATCTTATCACTGGGCTTGCAGTGTTTATTTGAAATGCATCAGGGCTTCAGACTTTATCCGAGTTATTATTCCTGAAGGTTGAAAAAGGAATGTTGTTCCCACAACAGAAACAAATACAGTAGATTCATGTTATGAACAGCTCTCTTATTACCACAAGCCATAACATGTATAAGACTTCTAGGGCGTCCAGCAGCTTCTCTTCTGGAGAACATTTGCTAAACCAGAGAAACTTGTCAGAGCCCAAACAGAGGAAAGCAGTTCTACTGAGCATTTGAGGTTGTCAATATCTTCTGTCCAAGTTTGATAGGTTTCTTAAGTATACCAGATCTGATATATACTTTAGTTTGCAGTGTAAGCCACAGTTGGCTGGTCTCACATGTGCTAAACCACAATCCTGGTTTACAACCCATAGTAGTTGAGTTTATGCAAATCAAGCCTAAGTCAAGCAAATCATATTTTGGTTTAGTGTAATTTGTAAACTCGGCCTGGTCTGGTTCAATTAAACTAAGCTCAGTGGCTTTTACAAAGAGTAAAATTGCTCCAATTAAATTGTTCATAGGAAACCTGGAAACCAAAAGAAATAAAAGGATTGAGGTAGATGAGGAATAGCACACTGTGAAAAGAAAAAGTAGGAAGGGAAGTATCTTCTTTGAACTTGCATCTTCTCATTCTGTTCAGTCTCACGGCCACATGAGCAATGCAGTGTTGTTTTGATAATCTGACCATCATTTGCTGAATTTCCTTTGTTTTGATAATCTGACCTTTGTTTTGATAATCTGACCATCATTTGCTGAATTTCCTGGTCTGGAGCTATAGAGAAGGATTTGGGGACTGTGTCTCTGCCTTCCCGTCAGTTTTTAACTCCTAGCAATTGCCTGAGGTAGTCCCTACAGTTTTCTTGACAAGGCTTTTTTGGAAGTGGTTTACCATTGCCTCCTTCCTGGGCTGAGAAAGAGTGACAGGCCCAATGCCACTCAACTGGCTTCATACCAAATCAGGACAAGAACTCATGGTCTCCTGATGCCTACACTGTTGCCTTAACCACCAAACTAGTTCTCATATAGAAGTTAGGGAACTAAATTTGTACCAAAATTTGTAGCTCAAAGTTGAACGTGGGGGCCTTAGTGCTCTCAGAATTGTTTCTGGGACAAACTAAATTTTGATAATTCTGCCAAACATGAATCTGGTTCTAAAAGATTGCATGGGTATTTTACATTGTCCCCAATGGGAAGCTGCAATTGGAAGCAGTAAACAAAGACCATGTATTTGCAGGAATTCCTATCTTTGGACTTGAGCTTTAACCTATTGCAGTGCTGCATTTGGTAGATATCAATGTTTGAGCTCTGTGTCATGAAAGTTTGGATAATAGCTTTCTATATATTAATTCTCCATTATTGGCTTGTTCAGGAGAAGACATGGTCAGTTGGCAAATTTATCTTATTCAGGGTAGAATTCATCCTTGCCGGGTGAATAAAAGGAGAGGATTGGCCAAGCCAGATCATTAAAATAAAATTCATAGTTTAGAAAGAAAACAAGGCAAGCCAGTGGATGAGAGACATATTGCCCAAGTCAGCCTTTTCTGGTCTAACAGTTCGTCTAGTTAAAAAGAGTGAGTGACAAGGTGCATTGTGAGTGACAGGCTTCAGACAGGTCAGTTGATTAATAGCTATTGAGAAAGTAGAATAATTGTACTTCTTTCTTGGCTGGATTGTTAGAGATTCCTGTGCTGTAGGGACAACAGAGCCCCTATCAAAACTAAGTTCTGATCAAATTTTAAGGCAATAAACTTGCAAAAAATAATAAAGTCTTCAAAGACTGGGAGAGCAATTATTATGGATTTGGTGTTGATCATACAAGTCCTAATCATATTAGACTAGCATCAAATCCTATACTTGAAGTTGAACAAAAAGAAAGCTACAGTAACTCAGTTTGAAATGTTTTTCAGTGCCTGGAACTTCTCAAACCGTATCAAGTCTTAACCATAATGCATTTTATTTGATGGGCTTAGTAACTGTGAGAAACCTGTAATTGTGGCATGTAAACCATGGTTTACGGCTTATTATTTTATACAAGGCAGGTCACTCTGATCACAACAAGGTCTTTTATTGTACAATATGACACAAGCAATAAAAACCTGTTTCAGGCTTTTTTTTCTTACTGTATGAAGCTGTTGCAGATAAATATTCAAAAATCAACACTCCCCTCAATGTGAGGAGGGTTGGGCTACGACAGGGGAGGGCAATTAATTTTCCCAAGGGGCCACATGATAAACTGAGACTGTTCTGGAGAGTCTGACCAATTGGCTGATCATAATTCTACTCAATATTAATTTTATCACTTTATAAAAAGCAGTTAATTGTATGGTTTTGATTCGCTGCTACTGATAAGAATACATGCTACATCTTATTTACATTGGTTTCTAATTTCTGATTGATCCCACGCAGGCCAGACAGAGACAGCCAAAGAGCTGGATGTGGCCTAGGGGCTATAAAATGCCCAGGCATTCAGTCAGAGCTGATAGGAGTTGTAGTTAAGTCAATTGGAGGGTACCAGGGTGGGGAAGGCTGCCCCTTGAGTTCATATTCACGTTTACTCAAGTTCTATGCAGGATGGCAAGATGTTAGCCTGACTTTGAAAAGATTATGAGATCAAAGGTCACCTATTGGCATAACTGGAGAGTTCTTGATAGCTGAGGTCAGTTGCCAGGGCGACAAGAGAAGGCGAGCCTCCTAAATTTTTATAGCATGTGACACACAACCTATACAAAGATCAATCAGCAGAACAGGAAAAGCTGGTTGTCTGCACTAAGTCCTTGTCCTGTGTAAAGAATGAATCACAGAGATGACTGAAGGATATTTTGAAGATGTTAGGAATGTAATTCACACAAAGGACCTACCTATACAGGAGTTGTCATGCAGAAATTGGAACTTGTTGGTTTTGTAATGCAAGCATATCTTGCTTTATGTCAGATAGAAGTTTTAAGCAAGGAAATACTGTAATTCTTGCAATCTCTGTGTTTTGTTGGCTTACTGAGATTAATTGTTACTTCCATTGCCATTTATGTAAACAAAAAGGCTATTGGCATTGTGTATCGAATCTCTGGTTGAAGATAGTGAAAAAGAAATGATTAAGAGTATCACTCATTAACTTAGTGGATCCTTGTGCCTTGGGGATCTCTTGTCTTGTGGACATAGACTGGAGTGCTTGTGTCATGCCAAGGGCTCCGTGCCCAAAATGAGTGGGCTCGTTTGCACTAATGTAAATTAATTATAATGAATCATATTACTACAAGCCTGAATTATGTAATTTCCTGGCAGCTTTCCACCTAGCATAATTATCACAAGGGAAGCCTTTTGGATAAGAAACGTCATGAAATTTACACTCTAATTATGCATAGTGATCTATGTATTATTCAAGCAAAAAAGATAGAACATCCCAAATGTTTTGCTTCCAAACAGATATTTATAGTGCATTCCTCTATTTAAAGAAATTTCATTAATTGGAGTCATATATTGCATTAAAGTCATGTGTTAAGTATTACTGAATAAACCCATAGTTTATAGATAATATAGTAAGGCATAAATCTTAACAGTTAAGTCATAGTGTCCAGGTCCACAACCTGCTAACAAATCAGAATTAAACGAACATATTGAAACATTGTATAATGTTTATATCTAGTCATTAAATTCAGTGTTGTTTCGATCTGTTTTATGGTTAGGCAAATATGTGAGCCCAGACATAATGGCATATGCCGAAATCGTATCTAGAGAAAACCCTGATTTATGCTGGATTTAAACATGATTGTCAATCTTTTTGGATTTTTCTTGAGACATACCTACCAGAGACAATATGATGACACTCTACTGTTGAGAAAATCAGAAAAGGAAAAACTTGTGCACTTCAAGTTGTCACATCAGACTGGGTTGTATAAATTTGGATGAATTTAGAAAACTGAATGGTGCCTATTTCTTTAAAAAAGCTATCACCTGTTCTCTGCCGTACTGTGCTGCCACCAAAATTAATGGTGTATGTCACACATTCTTCCAAATGATAGTTTTCTTGTGTTTTTGGAGTCTGCCTTGGTCACTCCACCCATCCTGTAATTATTTACACTTCATCTCAGAACTTTATGCTGCTTTGACTCAGGCAGCCATAAAGGTTTCCTATGAGCTGATGCAATTAGGTATTGCTAGCTAGAACTTCAGCAGTCTCAACTTGAATCTGGGAAGTTAAAAATCAAGTCAAATAATTTCTTCCATGATTTCCCTCAAAAGTGGAAGTCTGGAGTTACGGCAGATTTTGTCTTAGTAAGAGTGGGTAGTACATATATAAAATGAGGCATTTGTGAGTTGAATGAGATGTTAGAATAGCAATAGCAGTAACAATTAAACTTATATACTGCTTCATAGTGCTTTACAGCCCTCTTTAAGTGGTTTACAGAGTCAGCATATTGCCCCCCAACAATCTGAGTCTCATTTTACCGACCTCAGAAGGATGGAAGGCTGAGTCAACCTTGAGCTGTTGAGGATTGAAGAGGTAAAGCAGCTAACGAAGATTTACAGTAGAT
>NW_015386132.1:179607-191953 GCF_001527695.2 Protobothrops mucrosquamatus
TGTTTCTCCTGAACCTATGTGCTTCTTTGAGCATCACCAGCTTGCCTTCTGGGAGATGGGCATTTCTAATATACAGTGGTGTTTTGGGGCTTAGACTGCCATCTCTTGTCTCTAAGTTTTCCAGTTTGTCTTCTGTGGAATGAATAGAATATTGTAGATTCAAAAGATGTTCCTATGTTTTGCATCACAGACCTCTCCCCTGCCTGTACTTAGTTTTGAGTAGGGGTTTTTCTTGTTATTTTAGTGTTACCAATTTATCTATGGAAAATGAATATCTCACAATTGGCCCATGATAGCGAATTCCTGATCCTGGGCAACTATTTAGTGAGACCATCCAGAAATTCTCATAATACTGAATATTTTATCAACCCAAAAAGTTTGGCTTGCTTTATCAAACCAAATGAGCGGAAGGAATTCCTCACATGTTCTTCATTATAACTGACTTAGTTAAATCTGACTAATGTCTTTGATGAAAGGTAAAATATTTGTTAAAAACAGATAATAACGTGGCTCCTAGTTTTTGCATGATTCCCACAAACAGTTTTCATTTTAAGAGGGGCAGTTTAGCTTATAGGAGGGATCTCAAGGAGAAAAGAAAGGTCTCTTTGTAGATGAAAAAATCCTTACAGGAATACAAGTTGATTCTGTTTCTGGACTAAAAAAATATGATTCAACTTACTGACAGGAATGAATCTTTTTTCTAGACACTTGAACTTTGAGAGGTATGCTGTGGACTGTACCTCATAAATGAAACTTGATTCGATTTACATTAAATGAAAATGTAATATAATTGTAATATATGTGTGATTATACATAATTACACTTGAGTAATCTATTTAATACTTTGCTGACAGATTAAAAATTATATATATTTTAAAAGTTCGACAAGGTTCTGCAGGACACCCCTACATTTCTGAGGGATAGATGGCCTTGATTTTAGCAAAAAAAAAAAAAAAAAAGGTACTTTTCTACTTTTTCAACTCTTGAAAATTTAGCAGTGTTTATTTATATTTAGGCTACTAGACACACATAGGTTCATTGTTTCTAACGCAATCTCTGTCCCTTCAGTTTGAAAGACCGGAAATGTACACACCACGCCATTTTTTTCTTTTCCAGGAGCTGCACAGTACCACCAAAGGCTGTGGGTGGGGAAGCAAGGAAGTGAGGCTAGGTACAACTACACCCTTCTTTTAAAAAAACAATTTTTAATAGTCATTAAAAGTTTCTGTGACTTCTCTGGGTGGGTTATTCCAGCCTGACTGCATGTTTCATATTTTAAAAAAAAAAAACTTTCCAGGCCTCACTCTTGCTTTGCATGAGTTCCTAGGTTTTTTTCTAGTCGTGGCTTAGAACAAGGGTTATCATACTACTGTTTTGCTTTGGCAAATGATATGTGAATGTTTTGTGCTTCCTTTTTTAAAGGGTGTCCATTAAAATGCATGAAGAAGAGGAAAACCTCTGGGGGCAAAGGATTTAAAAAGCTCAGCCTGATTTTTAAAAATCCTTCTTCAAATGACCAGACTAGGAATGTGGGATGTGTAACAGTAGCTTTCCCTAACATGGATATCCTCAAAGGTGTAGACTTCACTTCCTGGAGTTTCCCAGGCTTTTGCAAAGAATTATGGACATACTTTCTTCATATTAGGAAAGAATGGGTAAAGCTATACTTAGCCTAGTTTGGCACTGAGTGTATATTATTATTATACCGAAAGATTTCATTTTGCTGGTTGCCTTACCATAGAATATGATGTCTCTCTTTAAATATACTTTGAAGATACATTTTTTCCCAAAATACTGTAGTCTATATAAATAAAAATGTAAATGTTCGTTTGTTCAAAATCTTAAATCTCCGAAAGTTCTTCACCGATTGCTTTGAAATTTTGACACAACATTGCATTCGAATACGCGCGTGTTTTTATATACCTACTATTATATAGATGTCACACCTGTGACAGGTAAAAACATGCTTTTCCATTTAACCAGACTGAGCCACAGCAACGCGTGGCCGGGTACAGCTAGTTTAAAATATTTTTCTATTGCACATGAAAATTCTCCTCTCCTTTTTACTTTTTGATTAAATTCCCTTTTTCTGGTTATTTTATGAAAAAAAGGAAGGAAAAAAGCATTGTCTTGTAAACATGTACCTTATGAATTTTAGATGTACTGAACTGTATGTCAAATATTTTTTTTCCATTGCTTGTTGATAGCCTGATTTGCATGTCCCAATAAATCATTGTTTTTAATCGTAGTTTGTTGAATAAAGCATAGTTGGCAAGGTCCCTGCATCACACTGTGCCATAAATGATGTTTTATGCTGTATGGTAAGAACGTTATCACTTTTGGCGTACAGCTGTTAGGATGGCACAGAAGGTACTCTTGAGGCTGATAGAAGTTGTGCATCTTTGCATTAATTTCTACTGTGGAGATGAAAACTTGTGATAAACAGAGCTATTTTTTGCTGGAAAGACCAGGAGATCATTTTGTGTCCAATATCTAAAATAAATGTCTAGTTTCAGGACAAAAGCAATAAATATTCTATTTAACAGTTTTGGAACCTTTTTTAAAAAAGCAAATTCAACTTTAAAGCAGATTTACCGCAATAAAAGCTTTTCCATTGAGAAGCCTGCTATACTCTAATTTTATGCCACTGTGGTATCAGTTGTCTCAATTAATGTAACTAAGCCATTTTTTTTTTTAAAAAAAGAAAGGTGTACTTTGAAACAAGTAAAGTTCAGGAAACAGGAAGATGACACAGTGATAAAGGTCTGGTGCTCCAAGCATGCTTGGAGTTTCTTCAATAAATCTGGAAGAGACTACAGAGCAACCTTGTACATTTTTTAAAAAGTATGATTTGCTATTATGGTTTCAGCCATTATGACAGAAATCTGATGCTGCATTATGAATTGCTCAGACCAATCTTCATCTAGGATCTACACACCAATTTCTATCCACCCTCAGTCAGCAGGCCCATGTTGCCCAGAGATGTTAAGTAATGTACTGTAAGTCCAAATCAAATCATTTGGAAGATACCAGCTTGGGAAATAATGTTGCAGCTGAACCCCCTCCCCTCCATCAATTTGTATAGGTGGAACAAAGCTAAGAAAGGAGAAATTGGAACAAAGCTAAGAAAGCTAAGAAAGAGAGTGTGTGAACAGAATAAAAGCAAATTGTATCTTTTGCTCTGGTCTCGGGATAAATCTTGTTACCCTTCCCTATTCTTCTCTAACTTAGAACCCAGTTCCAGGCAAATGGTTTTGCAAATCACAATTTTACAATAGTCTAGAGAACAAGATAAGATAAGATAAGATAACATAAGATAAGANAAGATAACCTTTATTGTCATTTTTATACTGTGGGCACAATGGCACACATCAAAAATGAAATTTAGTTGCCCGCTCTCAAAGTAAAACACATACATGACACACACCTAAACATACTATGAACAACATATGTATAGACCCACATCTCTACATATACGTAGCAAATAAATATTAAATATTGTCCATCTTGAATATATAACGGAAGGAGGAAGCTTGAGAGTTCGCAAGGTTAATGCTGTATGGAATGAAACTCTGGCTGAATCTGGATGTTCTGCTTCGGATATCACGAAGGCTCCTCCCAGAAGGTAACAAGGAAAACAGGTCGTGAAGAGGATGGGTAGTGTCCCAGATAATCTTACGGACCCTGCTCAAGCAGCACTTCTGTGCTATGTCCTGGATGGGAGGGAGGGAACTGCCAATGATTTTTTCGGCCATTCTCACCACTCTCTGCACCGCCTTCCTGTCTGAAGCAGTGATGCCTCCAAACCAGACTGTGATGTTGTATGACAAGATGCTCTCGATTGTCCCCCTGTAGAAAATGGTCAGGACAGGGGAAGGAAGATGTGCTTTTCTCATGCGGCGCAGAAAATGCAGGCGCTGCTGTGCCCGCTTCACCAGTTTCTCACTGTTGAGCGACCAAGTCAGCGTACTCGTTAGCTGCAAAGCCCCCAAAAGGAGAAGATTTCAAGGGCTTTTATGTGATTGTTTTCCTGACAATGCTATGTTTGATAAAGCAAAATAGACTTTATTATTTTGAAAATGCAGTTTGTCAAAATATAATTATATTTCAAACAGCAAACTATTTTTGCCAGATCATCATTAAAAACCTGTCAGAAAATGTCAATGGAAAAGGGGTTGTAGCTTTCGCATTACAGTATACAGTGCACAGTATACAATATACATTTCCTGGTCCTAGAAACATTTTCCTGGAAGGAAAAATACCCTACAATTTCACATGCTATGTTTTCCTTGTAGAGTGACTATAGTCTCTGATAGGAGTTTGACATGTAATTAGTGATGACAGTCAAAGGAAATGAGTGCCTTTATAACTACCAGGAAACACATACAACTTTTCATTAATGTTTATAAACTTAGCAAGGATAGAGATAAAGCTATCACCAAAGGTAATATTTTCATTCACACAGCGACCAGGTTTATTTTTTAAACAAATTAGCTAAAGTACCTGCAGTATCTCAAATAATATAACATTGTACAGCAAGGATAGATCCTCAGATTGTTTTATGTAAATATAAAGCTTGAATAGCTTAAAATCATTTCATGAAAACTAGGAGACCAGGAATGTGCTGACCGTAGTACATTGCTTGAGTACTCAGCAAGATGGTCATAACTCAAGAATATTCGTCTGCATTAATTTCCCTTTTAATGCATGTTTGCATCTGCAGTACAGTAAAACTTCTCTTTCTTTGCTCGTGTTACATCTGCCACTCCCCCCCCTCCCTGAGCATCATTTGTGAGATTTCAATTTGGATACCTTCATTCTTGTTAACAAGAGGTTCACCCGTTTGCTTGGTGTTTTGCATGCTTTTTTGTGTGGAGTTTCTCTCTTAGTGTGAGTATTGTGGTGCCTAATTGTTTACTGATTGCTACAGAATTAGCCTTGGAATTTAAGGTATATCGCTTAGACAGGGTCTCTCAGCCTTAGCTGGGCTAGGGTATGTGAACTTCAACTTCCAGACTTTCTCAGCCAGTATGAGAAACACTGGTTTAGACTGAGGTGTGGTTGGATGAGAGTTAACCAAACTTCACAATTAGCAACATGGAATGCATCACAGTCACTCCCCAGAGAACTTTTTCTCTAGTTACACAAGCATGGAAAGAGGGATGGGCCTAATGATATGAAGGAACTAAATTCTATATATTCAAATTGATTTGCTGTTTTTAACCAGTTGAGAAAGGGCATTTGAGGACTTTTCTTCTAGGTCAGAGGTAGGCAACCTTGGCTCTTTTATGACTCGTGGACTTCAACTCTCAGAATTCCTGAGCCAGCCATGCTGAGGGGAAAGGAAGAGGTTTCCAAGCTGAGTCATGCTGGCTCAGGAATTCTGGGAGTTGAAGTCCACGAGTCATAAAAGAGCCAAGGTTGCCTATCCCTGTTCTAGGTGAAGGACTATAGATTCTCCAGATTCTTTCTATTCTTTGCAGCTTCACGACAGCTTTTTCCTCTTAAGTTTCTTTTAAGATTTCCCTCAGAACTACATTTAATTTTGCAATGTGTAGACATAAAGTTGAATATTCACATATAAACCATATTCACATATAAAAACAATTGGACGTACCCATATTACAGTCAGGCATAATAAATTCTGCACTGTTCTCTATAACTACTATTTGATTGTCTTTCTTGTCTTTGTTTAAGCAAAAGAAAGTTTTAGTTTGCAATAGTGGCGAATATCTGTAGCTCAGGTGTAGGATGTGGGTGAAGATTCATTCTCCGAGCTTGTGGGCTAGTTTTAGTTCTCATACCTTTTTCAAAATATCTATCTACTATATGAAAATATTGAGGGAGTTAGAGATTCAACTATAATCATATATTTCAAATGTGATTGCTGAGCCTGCCCAGTAGAGCAAAATATTATTAGATCTAATATATAATATGTTTAGCCTAGTATGATGAGTTCTAATCTTTCTGTAGACCATTTGGATAAAGCTCATGGGTCACGATAGGAGAATAAAGAGAAAAAATATTAAGGGCTTCCCACTCATGCATCTAATTATAGTAAGAGCATTTCTTGGCAACTTTTTTACTCTAGGTGAGTCCATGATGTTGGTTTCACCTCATTCTTATCCCATGAGTGAGACAAGCTTAAGTCAACTTTAGGTATTTGACGTTTGTAGTGATATTTCCTCTAAAATTGACAGCAGTGCATAGCAGTGCTTAAAATCCAATATGTTTCACCCACTGTTCTGATGGTGGCCCAGTCAGATGGCCCATAAAGGGTAGAGCAGATTGGTTCTATTGGCACTTTAGGTTGATGTGATGGAGTGATGGCACCGTCCTTCTCCTTGGATCCTGGGCCTTTTTGCCTGCTGCCATTCTTTTTTTGCCTTCTGGGTGGAAAGAGCTGGATAGAGCTGCCAGCTGTATCAGTTCTTAGCAGCATCCTTCAGTCCACCAGATAATTGAGTGGCTAAGAAAAAGGAAACTGAAGCAGAGTTGTTTTCTCCAAAGCTTGCAGCAAGCTTGCTTTTATATAGGTTTAACACTCTTCTGGAAGTAGGTTAAACCTGCTATCAAGACCTGCCCTCCAGACAGCTGAGGGAACTGGCTCTTTCAGTTGATGACATCGCTTTCCAGTTTTGACAGATATGCTTTCCTGCTTTCGTCCACACAGGGTCAAAGGAGAGGCCAGTCAGCCACCTGTTGAAACTTATCCCCTCCTCCATCATTGTCCTGACTGGCAGATCATTTCCTTCAGGCTGTGTTATTCAGAAAGTGGGAAGACACCAAAGCCAGAGGATTTCTCCAATTGCTTTGCTTATCTGCCCTGTGTATGGGAAATTGGGGCACAAAGTTTTGGCCAAAAGCCAAAACAGAGAATATAAATGCAAAATAGAGACTAGCCATTTTCTACCAAGATGGATAGATAACACTTTAATTCAGCAGCGGGGCAAGCTCTTACAAAATGATCCTGAAATTACAAATGCCTGATTGAGCTTACATTCAGTGGCTAAGTCTCAGGCAGTACAGTATACCAGGGGTCTCCAAGCCCCGGTACGTGAACAGGCAGTGGTCCACAACATGCCAGCAACCAGGCCATGCAAACAAGCGACGCCCCATCTGTGGGATGCAGGCAGCACACAAAACCACGTGCCCCTGCCCCCACCTCGGTCTGCAGGAAAACCTTTCTCCACAGAATTAGTCCCTGGTGCCCAAAAGGTTGGGGGCTGTTGCAGTATAGGACATTTTTGAATAAATACTTAACAGTTATTCTGCAAGGAACCTTTCTGCGTACCTATTTAATTGGCATACTTCCTGGTGTTAAAATTATTCATCTACAGCAACAAATTTCAAATTCATAGGGTTAGGAATTCTCCAAGAAATTCTGAATTTAAATTTGATTGTGTGTGCAAACCCAATGTGTATGGGTGAAAATAGGATTCACTGAACAAAACTAGATATTTTTTTTAAGTAGCAGCAATAATGTATGATTAATGTTGTGATAATGGCTATCAAGAAGAAGCCAAATATGTTTTGGGTTTTTAGATCAACTAAAGAAAGGTTTTGTTTTCTTTTTTTACTTTTTTACTCTATTTCTTTTCCTCGTTTGTAATTCTTAAATAAAATCCAATATTCAAGTCCATATTAAATTGGGTATGAGGAAAAAATATGAAATTATTTTCCAACCTCTCTCTGCTTTATTTTCAGCCAGACTGGGAAACATGTTTTTTTTTTCCAAAGCCAAAAGCAATAATGCATGCTATAGCACAATCACCATTAGGTATTTCTTCAATAAAACCCTTTCATCCCAGAGAGTTACAGTGAGCTTTTTATATGAAGATGTTTGTGTACTTTTTCTACGACAGCCTTCCAAAAAAAACAATATTTACCAATATAAGGTACCTCCTTTTTTTAGACTGCTCTGCTTTATAGCACTGAATTACCAAACTCACGAGAAGGTACAACTCTCCATTTTCTTCCTTGGAAACTAAGCCTTGCTTGCAGTAATCAAAAAGTACTTTGTAGTCAGTGTCCTGAAAAGTGATTCCCTTCAGTGAATGAATGACTCTTTCTGTTTGTGGAAGGACTAGCATGAGAGATTCCCGAATGAAGGCAAATATACGTGTCCCAGGATAATGTTGCAGGATCCAGTCTGTGTCATTCACCGGCACCACAGGTTTTGTTTCCGAGCTTTCGGATTTGTGCTGAAGTCCATCTTCAGGGAACTTCTCTCAAATTGGATCCTGCGATATGAGAGATTAGCTAAACTCAAATTTTGAGGAAGAGGGATTCAGGTAGTTTATGAAACTTGAATGGGGTTATTACTGAGCTTCGCTTATGGGCTACAAGCCTGTATTCATTTGGTGTAAGTCTGATTGAATTAAAATGCATCTGGTAGTATCTCACTACATTGCAAAAGTAATTGCCATTTACCAAATTCAGTATCTATTTTTTTTTATAACCGCTTGCTTTCAAGTAAACATTATTAAAATGCAAAGCCTTACCATTGGATAGGTGAGTGTATAGGGGTGTGCTGTCAAAAGTACATCCTTTTCAAATTAAATGTTTGAAAAGGAGCAATTTTCAGCTTTTTTTTGTTTGTTTGGCTTGCTGGGATATATGAGTTTACTTTTTGCTCGACTAAAAACCAACTCAGGGCAATTCCATGCACAGAATTTCTGCTGTCCTCTGATCATCCCACGTTGTGTTTCTGCTGGCAGATGAGTCTGTTTACTTCCTCATCAGCTGCAGTACAAGAGAAACATCCTGGAGCTACTTTGCAGCCAGAAAAATGAATGCCCTGTCAAGCTGTGAGGCAGCCTGTTTTTCGCTTTGGTGGGAATTCTCACCTCACCTTATGTCTCACCTCATTGGCTCTCTCTCCTCCCCACAGCTTTCATCCCTATGGCTGGACATGGCCCAAAATTCAGCAGAGTAAAAGCACCTTTTGTTTGGCAACTGTATTTTATAGCAATTGCTTAGGTTCTTTAGAATCACCAAGTATCATGTTTCTTGCAACATGGAATCATTACTCATTGGACATGGATAAGGAAGCTGTCTGATGCCAGTAAGTGTGTTATCTTGTTGGTCACCTAATTGGTTCCTGCCACGTGTCAAGGTCCACTGCTGAACTGTGGATCAGCTATCAACTGTTTTGCAAAGTGAAACTGTGGTCATATGGAAGAGATCTTGCTGGCTTTCTTGATTTGTGAAGGACATGCTGTATCCATTCATGAACGCCATATGTCTGAGCATACTGGCAGAGAAACAAGGGAAGCCTAATTTATACTTGTTCTTTGAAGTTTGTCTGATAGAAATAAGTCTAATCTATTAATGATATTAAAGATATTGGATGTGTTTTAAATATATCATTCGCCCAGTGTCCTAAGGCCATTCTACATACCATTGCATTTCTTGGCAAATCCAGAATTGCAGGGAATATCTTCCAAGTACTACTAGCTGGGGACAAATATTAAACAAGAATGATTCTATGACATGTTACTTTTCAGTTTCCCGGGAACTTATAATTGGCTATTGCTGCAAGGAGAAGCGCTTGAAGAGATCCTGTTGAGGATTTCTTATTTGCTTATTTATGATTACTGCACCTTTTCCAAATTAGGTGCACTCTCAGTTGTGTTACATTACTAATCCCATATTTCCCAGCTAACATAGCTGCCAGATGGCAAAGGTTTTGAAATGAATTAAAAATACCAGGAAGTGCCTTTAATAAGGTTGTTTATTATCATTTCTTTATTGCCGATGTGGTGTCTTCCACCATGCTTATTTTTTTTTTGTAGCACACCCATTGTATCTGACTTGCAGGTTAGTTTAGATTAATCTTGTGAACTCCATTATGTTTAATTTCCGCAAAATGTCAGGAATGTGAACTATTCCTGTTCAAGAACAAGGTCTACCAGTTTTTGGTTTGTAACAAGACCCACCCTCTTTCTTCGAATGATATGGGAGTTCCTTTTTGTTGCTCTAAGGTCACAAAAATATTACCCTGAATGGAACTAAATCAAGTGACTGTGTATACCCAACAATGGCAAGTGAAAGACCACTGTTTTCAGTAAATAAATGTGGTGCTTTCTAAGGATCAGATTACCATGGTAGCAACAGTCTCCTGTCTTTAAACATGGGCCCACCTAACCAGATAAAATGGATGAGAGATAGGGAATACATCCCCTTCAGTAGCTGCTTTTCTCAGAAACAGACTCATTTCCAGCATCAGCTAGTATTTTAGAAGTTCCTCCCATCTTCCACAGATAGAAGGGAACATTTTTTCAAAATGTATGCTAGCTACAAGGCATGTGTGTATCAGTTAAAAACAAAGTATGCTTCCGAACTTTTGTATAACCAAATATATTTGAATCTCATACAATAGATCAGTTAAAATTTCCACTAGCATTGTAATAGCTAGTTGATTTTGAAAAAGAAAGTCTCCATGTGGGTTACCATTTCCCATCAATGGATTTTAATGTCATGTGCAGTTTATTTATTAGGCAGCTACAGCCAATCTTCTGCACAATATTTTTTTTAGTTAGGATTTTCTACACATATGCTGTATACTATTTCCAATAGGAAGTGATTCAAAGATTGGAAATTCATTGTGTGTAAATAAAGCAATCCGAAACATGATGCAATTTGTTTCCTATGTGTCCCTCACTGCAAAGGATGCCCCACAGTATGACTAACTGAGATCTTTGGAAATGGATAGCTTTGAAGGGAAATGTTGTAGGAAAGGTTATTCAGTTGTAAAAGTAAAAGAGAGAACTAGTTCACTAATTCATGTTAGCAACTATGCTTCTTTTTATAGTATGAAGCAACTGTGTCCCATGCATCAAATTGACAGATTTATGAGAGAAAAGCAAAAAGAAAGGCAAATACGATGCAACAATGCTATCTAAACCAATTAATATATCTATCTAAACCCATTAATATACAATAAGATTTGTATGGGGAGCAAGCATTTGTGGTTTATTCTGTGTTTTGCTATCTTCCATCTGTTCACCCACATCCAACTTTCAGAGACTTTATATATTGGCTGTCTCCATTCTTTCTCATGTTTTACAACTTTGTTTAATGTTTCCAAGTTTAAACCTGTATTTTGCTTAATGGCATCAATCCAACATATTCTTTGCTAGCCTTGTTTTTTAGCATCTTCAACCCTTCCAAGCATGATTGATTTTTTGATGAATTTGATTACATAATATGACCAAAATAAGGGAGCTTATATTCCAGTCATATTTCTGGATTGATGCAATCTAAAATGTGCTTGATCGTTTATTTTTGTTCTCCAAGCTATACATAGTACCTGTTTTGAACCTCATAAGGAGTTTAGTTTTCTTCTGCTTTTTATTGTCCAACTTTCACAAATATATATATATAATTAACGGGAAAACAATAGCTTTGACTATTCTGTATTTGGTATTAAGAGTTTTTTCAGATCTTCTTTATGTTAATCGTTGCAATGCAACCAAATGATATTCTAATTTAATTTGAGGTTTAGTGCCTCCTCTTTGAGTAAATCAAGAAACATAAATAAAATCCTGAACTGATTCAATTTATTTATTGTCACTTATTACTATGATTTTACTTTGTGTTTATAGATATACCAAGGAGAAAAAAAAATGTAAAATATGAATAAATAGGGTTATTAGAATTAGGTAAGGTTTGATTTATATTTCAGATTTGGTTTGCATTTGAAATTCAGACTCTAACAATATTCCATGTGTATTATTTTGAGAATTAAGATTTGGTAAATGATTATAAATTGTAATGGAATGGTATGATGTCTGCTTCAATTTTTGGCAGAATGGGAAGAAAAAAAACCAGTGATATATTAGCCTGCAAAATTTCAGCCAGATAATTTAAAGAGTTTCACTACAGTAAAGTTTTTCTTTTAAGGCAGAAATATGAGGGCTGAAGAAAGATCAATAGCCATTTGCAAATAGTCCATCAAAGAGCCTGTACAGAAGATGTCATGAACCAGTGCAGAGAGAGTCCTATTCCAATTAACAACAAAAATGTTTAAAAGCTGCTTTTAAAAATTGAAAAGTCTACTAGTAGTTCTATGAATAGTAGTTATTCTGGTCAGGCAGGTTTTTGACATGGTTGATGGGCAAGATTAACCTCTTCTGGGAATTACTAATATGTGCTTCCTCCCCAACCTTTAATAAAAATGTTTGAGGTATTTTATTTAACTGCATTCTGATAAAAGAAATTATCATATCCAATGAACAGTAAACACACCATCTCAGACTTATTCAAACAAGGAAGAGGACTTAATTCACTCCAGGAAATGATGGAAAGAGATAAGTATCAGAAAGAAAATAAGATTTTTTTT
>NW_015386132.1:193696-195409 GCF_001527695.2 Protobothrops mucrosquamatus
GAGTCAAGCTATTTTCCAAAGCGCCTGGAGGCAGGACAAGAAGCAACGGGTGGAAACTAATCAAGGAGAGAAGCAATCTAGAACTAAGGAGAAACTTCCTGACAGTTAGAACAATTAACCAGTGGAACAACCTGCCTCCAGAAGCGGTGAATGCTCCAACACTGGAAGTTTTTAAGAAGAGACTGGACAGCCATTTGTCTGAAATGGTATAGGGCTTCCTGCCTGAGCAGGGGGTTGGACTAGATGACCTTCAAGGTCCCTTCCAACTTTACTATTATTATTATTATTATTATTATTATTATTATTATTATTATTATTATTATTATTATTATATATGTATGTTACTGTATTGATTTGTGTTGTGAACTGATTTACCTTTAGAAGATATCCAGCATTTCAAAACATACTTGATATTTGTGGTTTAAAAATTGTTTCGGATAGGGTTTTTTTAAAAAGGAATAATTAACTGAATCCAACATGAAGTGAAATCTTTTTTTCTCAAATCTGAATTCATTAATAAGCTTCTAAAAGTGATATAGGTTGTATTTTGCAGGCGGAGGTAGTTTAACATCTGGCTTTGGCATAAGTTACAGATTAGATAGTTTTGATTTTTTTTTACACTATGAAAGTTAGGAGGGTTTTAATGTAGTACAATAAGAAAATTAATTTTAGCTTGCATTTCATCTGCAACCAAATGTCTTCAAAACTGGTTATTCAGTTATGTATTTAATTTAAATGTATATTTATTGGTTGGGATTAAATTTATGGGATTAAATTTGATGCATTACTGGCTATTCAATCTCTTGGCAGTTCAGGATAAAAAGGTATTTAGTTAAAACCAAGGATATTAAAAATGAATTGAAATGATCAGCAATTTAAAAAGCTGCCCCAAGAGACACATTAAAAGCAGTCTTCGCCACTCAGCAAGGAGGGTTAATCAAAGATGCACAGCATCCCCAAGAGGATCACAAGGCTGTTGTGAAGGAGCTTCTTAGAGCGTGGAGGAAATCTACAGGCAGATTCACACTTCCTGCTTAGCCCATTGTTAGCATGGTCCCCTCAATCTTTTTTGAATACAGGAATAGATGATGCCCTGTTAAATCATTGAACTGCTCTCAGTGAACCTAGAAATTCATCTTCCATTCTACTTTTAAATCCCCCAGTGGGCACCTTCTTTGAAAGAACAACATGTTCCCTTTTGCAATCAACAGGGCTACTATGGTACCATAAGGGAGAAGGTCTTATGGGGACCATAGTCTAGACTGAGCACACGCCTGATCCCATTGCCTACCCGTTGCAATTACACTGTTGTAATTTGTTTGGTAAAAGCTATACGGCTAAGCAAATCAATGATTACAGTGTAAGCATGGTAGTCTCTCAAGTAATCCATGTTGTTTTCTTGCAGGTGAATATCCTGAAAGCAGTATGAGCCAGAAAGGATCCACAAGCAGCCACCCTGGCTCTGCAAAGTAAGGAATCTAATGTTTAAACGAACAAACTGTGGGGGAAGGAGAAAGCAACTGGAGAGGTTCAGAGTTCTACAATCTGGATTGTCACCGGAAGTACACTGAGAATATGTAGAGGGCAAGTTTGCAGATGCTGAAAAGTAGAATTGTGTCCTGTGTAAATAATATTTCTACTTTTTAATTTCTGGCTAGATTGGGTAGGCATGAAATCCCTTGCTGGGTCTCTGGATTATGTGCAGTTTATATT
>NW_015386132.1:196150-200410 GCF_001527695.2 Protobothrops mucrosquamatus
AAGCAACTGGAGAGGTTCAGAGTTCTACAATCTGGATTGTCACCGGAAGTACACTGAGAATATGTAGAGGGCAAGTTTGCAGATGCTGAAAAGTAGAATTGTGTCCTGTGTAAATAATATTTCTACTTTTTAATTTCTGGCTAGATTGGGTAGGCATGAAATCCCTTGCTGGGTCTCTGGATTATGTGCAGTTTATATTTCTGATTCCCATTGTATAATGATAGGAACAACACAATTGTTTTTCTGTCCCCTAAAACAGCGGTCCCCAACCTTTTTGGGTCCACAGACTGGCAGTAGTGGTGGCAGGGGGGCGGGGAAGGGATGGTTGCGTGTGCACAACCTAATCTCACACATGCACAAATAAAACTTCATGTGCTCACCTGCCACTTGCGTAGCCCCAATGGGCCAAGGACCGGTACTGGTCCGTGGCTCAGAGTTTGGAGACCACTGCTGTAAAATTTTACAATTAAATATGGGACTTGTAGGAAACAAAATGTCTGTCAAAATAATTATTATTTATGACACAAATCCTGCTTCTGACGACTGACACAAATACTTACGCAAGTCATGGTATTTGTGGCACATGTTTCATTCTCCCGAGAGGAAGCATTTGTGTGAGAGTGGAGAGCACTGGGTTCTGTGTGGAAGGAGTGCAATCTCCATTCACTTCTGGCATACAAACCCCTCATATAGTTCTTGTATGTAGAATCATAGATTTGGAAGGAGCCATTTAGTAGCCTTGACTGCGAGATGGGCAGCAAATAAATAAATAAATAATAGTCAACATCCCACCCACCCCATTCAATGGAGGAATCCAGATTAAAATATCCCCACATAGGACAGCCTAGCCTCTGCTTTGACTCATCCACTAATAGGGAGTGCAGTGCTTCTCTAGGTAATTGGTTCCAGTGTTAACTACTCCGTTGGGATTTTTTATATATATAATATTCAATCTGCTCTCCTGTAACTTAAATGTATTATTTCATGCCCTGAGTTCTTAAATTGCAGAAGACATGTCTTGACCTCTTTTCAGGTTCAGATTCAGGATGGGGACTTTGAGGTTCTAATCAAAGACACAGCAAGTCCTATAGCCTGAAACCAGCCTAATGCTGATTTATATCACTTTAGGGATTACAGCTCCTGAAGAACAATGGCAGTTTGTTCCCTTTTGTTCTTTTACTATGACATCAGCAGGGAATTTAATGTAATGTATTCAATTTAGACAGCGCCTGATTCCAAACTCTTGACTCTAGGCGGTGTACAATAAAAGCAAGCAAAAATAGAAAATACATTATAGTAACATTAAAAAAAAGGTTGGTAACTATGAGCACATAGTAAGTGACAAAGAGCCAGATCTGTTGCAGAGTCTTTGCTCTATTTGAAACCTGCAAATTACAATCTGTTTGAGGAGTGAGAATCGGGAAAGAAAAACAAAAAAATGCTGTTTTTAATCTCATGATATGGAAAAAATGGAGGACCTTGCCGCCACACCTTGCTTAGGATTCTATGTCCTGTTTTCCCCACACAGGAAGTTAAACTCCTGTCATCAGCACTGTGGAAACAAATGGTGAATTTTCTCAAAGACAAATTAAATTGCTCTTGTTTCATCTTACTGCTTTCTCTATTTCCAGTGGCAGCATGGGTAAAGGAGATTCTGCTGGCAAAATGAGTGCAAAAGATTTATATGGTAAGTCCATATTTCATGCTTAATAAGGCTTGTTCAAGCATGGAAGGTTAGATCCAAAGTTGTAACAAAGCAAGAGTTAACTTACAAAAATGATGAAAAATGATCATTTGTTGGCGTTTTAAAGAAAATTATTGATTGCTGGCATAACATTCACTGGATTGTTTGAAGAAAATTGCCTTTCCATTTTGGATATGGGGTCATTCAGCCAATTAACCCCACAAGGGTCAGGCTAGTAATTACAAGCATCTCTAAAAACAGTCATCACCAATGACTACTTCTGAAACTCAGGGGAATTTAAGGAATAATATAACAATTCTTATATTAAACTTACATTGACATTGCTGTGTGCACACTAGGTTAATGAGCAGTTTGTACTGTTCTCCAGAATGAAGTGCAGTTCAGCCACTCCCACTTGGCTCCTCCTGCTGGTGCAAGCAGTTAATGTAATTATCTGTGATTTATTTGGTATACGGTCTATGCTTACTAGGAATTCTGTTGGTTACAGGATGCCTGGAAAACAACACCATGTAGCAGAGGACTAATTTAATCTGTCATGTACAACAACAAGAATTATAAAAAAAGAGTTGCCAGAAGATTCGTTTAACCAAGAATCTTCTTTTAAATATGTAAAAAAACTAATAATTTGCAAGTGTTAGCCTTCTAGGGGGCGGTTCTTAGAGAAAGCGTTCCATGAATTCTTAAGGTTTTCTAAGCAGATCTTTTTGTTGAGAGTTAGTATGGCCAGACTTCTTTTGGTATAATCTGTTAGACTGAATTTCTTCCAGATAGTTGGCCTGATCAGGCTTTATAAGTAGACTCCTTACTTTTGCTTCTGCAGGAGCATATCTTTTGCCGGGGAAACTAGGCAAATGCTTCCAACCTTTTTCATCACAACAATTTGTATCTCTATTTCTATCAACCCAGTCTGTCTTTTAGTGCCTGAAATCTGGCACTTTCAACTCATTTCCCCCTCTCTCCCCACATGGACGGGTTGCAGGAGTTTGGTGGATTCTTCTAGCATGTGTAATGCACAACCTTAATCTTCCCTCTCTTCGCATCCTCTGTGTTATCTTCTGTGTGTTGTCTGCTGGTGACACATGTTTGATGGAAAACATACCAACTGTCCTAAAATTATCTTGCACTGAACTATATGTAGGCATTGCCAGCTCATTGCTAAGGTGCAATAAAAGATAGGCTGTGGAGAGAGCATATTGTTGGCATATTGTCCTCCCGCCTCAAGGATGGGAGGAAAACACATAGCTGTTGCTCTGTAGATGAGCCCCAAGAGACTAAGTTGTGAATCGGGAGTCTCCCGATTCAAAATTCATCTCTACTGCATTGAACTTGCTAATTAAGAATGGTCTTAGAAGCTTCATGGCTATTTATTGAAGTTCACTTCAGGATGCAGAAATATAATAACACACCTCTTCAGTAGCTGCTCCCATAGTAGTAACAGGAGCTGATGAATGACCCTTCTTCCTATTTGCACGAATGAATGAATCTCCTTTGCCGGCCACAAATGTTCCTTGTCTTCCCTTGGGGTCATTAGGGTACCGAGTGCTCTTTGCCTTTGGCAGCGAACACCCAAACTTCTCATGTGTTAAGCCCCATATTCTAAAAGATTCTCCACATACTTGCTGAAAGATCCGTAGGCTTACAGATCCAGCAGGCAGATCTCAGGTTTCTGCCTCATTCAGTACACAGCTGCCAGCTGAATAAATGTTAATGCAGACCATGAATAAATAAAGTGACTTCTCTGCTTACTGGCTTCTGTTTTGAACCAACATGAAAGGGCATTGAAGGGAAATCCATTATATTATTGGCAAGTTTAAGTCTGGGGAGAAGTATTTCAGAATAATTAGAGGTTTGTACGAGCAGCCCAATGCTGCTTTTTGTGTCATATTAGCAATACCCCTCCCCCTTCCCTGAAACTGGACAGCCATTTGTCCGAAATGGTATAGGGTTACCTGCCTGAACAGGGGGTTGGACTTGATGACCTCCAAGGTCCCTTCCAACTTTATTATTATTATTATTATTATTATTATTATTATTATTATTATTATTATTATTATTATTATTATTATTATTAACTTACAGTAAATTTTTAGCAAGGCTAAAGTAGTAGTATTGTACCTCCTGATCGTTTTGCCTTTTGGATTCTTCTAGAAGGGGAATAAGTCCAGATCTCTGGATTTGTTTTTATATGTAAACAATCCATTCCATTCTGGAGATTCCATTTGGAGATTATATCAATCCTCATGGTCAAAGTTGCTCTCAGAGCTTATCAGGTGATGCGCTTGTTATGGCATTAGATTCTATTGCTCATACAAATGGACCATCAAACAAATCAATCCAAAGTTCTCACTTGAGGCACAAACAACCAAGTTCAAATTATACTACTTTGGACACTATGTGAAGACCAACTCTCTTGAGACATCTATAATGCTGGGAAAGGTTGAAAGAAAGAGAAGATCAACCAGTAGCAAGGTGGATGGGCTCAGTTACAGTGGCAATTTGGAAGATCTGGAAGACCAGATTAGGGATTAATTATCACGGAGGAAATCTATCTGTCT
>NW_015386132.1:200584-207996 GCF_001527695.2 Protobothrops mucrosquamatus
AAACAACCAAGTTCAAATTATACTACTTTGGACACTATGTGAAGACCAACTCTCTTGAGACATCTATAATGCTGGGAAAGGTTGAAAGAAAGAGAAGATCAACCAGTAGCAAGGTGGATGGGCTCAGTTACAGTGGCAATTTGGAAGATCTGGAAGACCAGATTAGGGATTAATTATCACGGAGGAAATCTATCTGTCTGGTTGCTGAGAGTTAAAATGACTTAGTAGCAAATAATCAATTAACTTTACACAATGGTCTTCAGGTCTAGTGATGCCAAACAGAAAGCTGTTTGCTAGCCCTTCTCCCTTGTTTCTCCTTATGACTTTTCCAGCAGAAATCACACAAAGGAAAAAACTGAAGCATGCTCAGTATGGCCGTACTGTTGCACAAGTCTTAAAATGGGATGTTATAACTGCTGTCATGCAAAATTAGCTATGTGAAATCTAGCTTAAAATACCAATCAGTCCTCCAAGATAAAGATAAATTAATAGAACGATGTTGTGAGATCATTTTCTTTGAGATGCTTTAATTCAAAGAATTCACTGTCTGGATAGAAGTCTGAAAATGGACCCATTCCCTATTAGCTATTAGTATTTTACAACATAAAATAAAGAAGGAAGTATTGGCATACTTTTTTCCTGTGTTTGTGGACAGAAAGATGGAATGAGGATATGTTTTAGCAAACTAGGATCTTCTTCACAACTCTCTCCTTTGGTTACATTGGCTTTCAACTCTCATAACATAGTTTTTGGCTGTGGCAGTAGCCTTGCAATGCATCCTCAAGGCCTAACGTTAGAGAAACGTGGCATAAAGAATAATGGTGAGGTGCTACCATTTGTCTTGCTGCTCATAGAACTGAAAATACCCACTGTGAATTGGATGCCAGTCCTCTAAGAATGTTCATGTAATGTTCCTAATAGTTGCCAAGTGATGATGGGATATTCAAGGCATGTCACTTGACATAAGAAACTATATGTAATTCAAGAACGAGTTGAATACAGAAACAGTACACTGATAGGCTAGTATGAAGCCAGGAGTTATTGCCCATGTGTTTAGTCAGGATCACAAGAGATCTTTTCTGAACGCACTTACTTTTCCGTACTTTGAAATAACGAACTTATTTGTCTCAGCAATACCGAGACTGAACGTTCTCCAGTAATGTTCAACATAAGTCCTAGAATGCCCAGCAAACCTGGCTATGGATTTTAGTAACTTCCTGGGAATTCTGAGTAGTTTCCTGAGAATCTGTGGAGGCCCACAAATCATGGAATGTTAGCTAGACCAGCTCTCAAACACATAGGAGAGGAATTTGTCTACCAGCCAGTTAGACATTTTTATAACCTTAGCATTTAAAACCAAGATTTGTTTAATATCTCCATAGGCTTTATTTGCATAAATGAAACCATGTGACCATGGATAGCTACAAAAAAATTGTAGGCATGGATAGCTATGGCTACCGAGAATAGGCTGGACAAACTGTTCCTTTTTCTGAAGCAACAGCAAACACTCCTTAGGTGAACTCAGAAATAACTCATTTCTAATAGCTTGTTGAAGAAGCCTGTGAAGATGCTTGTTTAGTAATCTGTGTAAATTGTTAGCATTTGGCATTGTATTTATCTTTTAAGATAAATGAAAGGAGCAGATGAACTCTTGTGGTTGCAATGAAAATGCTGTCACAGAAGTAATTTTGCATAGGGAAGGAAAATGAGATCTTAGACCACAAAAAGCTGGGTTGGTAGTCTTTAAGGTATTTAATAACTTTAATAATTTTAACTTTATTGTCACTTTGAGTGTACACTAATCGGCATACATTAAAATGAAATTTCGCTGCATTCAGCTCTCAAAGGGTCTCTACCTCCAATATACACTACATAAATATGACAAAAATAAATAAAAAAATACAGAATTATGCATATTTATTTATTTATTTATTTATTTATTTATTTATATTTAAACTTATATGCCACCCTTCTCCCCACAGGACTCAGGGCGGCTCACAGCATATTAAAACAGTACAAAGCACTATCCCCAATAAAAACCAATTAAAAACAAATATTTACCGCTGTGTCATATTAAAATAATAATTAAAATTGTCCCTAAAATTTTAAGAGGGATCCGGTCTGGGCGAACGACTTTTTCGGTACAGAACTCCCGCGCCGCCTTTCCTAGGAGATCCGGAATCGTCCGGATCTCGGGGGGTAGTTCGTTCCAGAGGGTGGGGGCACCCACAGAGAAGGCCCTCCCCCTGGGGGTCGCCAGCCGACATTGCTTGGCCGACGGCACCCTGAGGAGGCCCGCATATATTATATGACACAGAGAAACAACAGTCTAATATTAGTGATTCTCTTGTTCTTCTATTTGTGTGTGTGTGTGTGTGCTTGTGTGTTTGTACTTGTGTGTGTGTGTGTGTGCGCATGCCTACATGTTCTCTGAGAAGACTCAGTAGAGTAAATTTAATTGAATGGATCAGTTCAGATCTCCTTCCCCTTTTCCTTGAACAATTTTAAATTGAGCCAGTTTAGTCTAGCGCAGTGGTGGCGAACCTATGACACGGGTGCCAGAGGCAGCACTCGGAGCCCTCTCTGTGGGCACACGTGCCGTTGCCCCAGCCTTGCCTCCCCCCGTGACCCCCTCCTCACCAGCAGTCCCCCTGGAAGAGAGTCGTCACTGAACGTGGCCCACGTGGAGCAGCGCAGCCAAGAACATGGCAGCCAGGCACTATAGATAAGACTCTGCCCTCATGCCCCAATGCGCACAGTTGATGTTGCGGGGTGCAGGAACAGGGCATGGCCACTATGGCGCTGCTGGGCTGCCTGGGCGATTGCGGTGGGCCCTGGAGGCGGTGAGTAGCCCTGCAGGCAGGCGGGGTGGGGGCAGGGCAGGGCAGGGGGTGGAGCAGGGGCAGGGCCAGTTTTTGGGTACTTGGTCTCTAAAAGGTTTGCCATCACTGGTCTAGTGGTTAAAGTATCAGGCTATAAAACAAAAGACTGTGAGTTCAAGTCGCACCTTAGCTACAAAAGCCAGCTGGGTGACCTTGGGCCAGTCACTCTCTCAGCCCAACCTACCTTATAGGGTTGTTGTTGTGAGGAAAATAGGAGGAGGAAGGTGTCTTGGATATGTTTGTCACCTTGGGTTATTTGTAAAAATAATAAAGGTGGAATATAAATAATCAAATAAACAAACTCCACTGTTTATTCCAAGGCAGTATTACTTTTCAAATTTTTTCCCCATTGTAGATAGCAGCATCAAATGAGTCTCAGCTCTCTTCTGATGCAGCATTTGGCTCCCTAATCTTGTTTAATGTTGTTATTTCTTCCACATCATTTTTGCAAGAGAATAATGTAAATCCTAGATTTATTTTTCCTAATTTTGTATTTGGTTGAAAATGAATGCAAAGATGAAAAGTAATTATCTGAAAGCATTAAAAATAATGTTGCTGCTTGTTTATCATTGCTAATATATCACTTAGTGAAAGAGGCCATAGCAAATAGGCCTGGATGTGAATTTTAGAAACACAATCCTCCCTTCAAATTGTTCTCATTCTCGGTTATTAGACATTCATTCCCTTGGACAAACCCACATTTTTGCTTTTATACTCCTCTGACATCTGTAATTGTGAACTAATACAATTACTATTACGTCATGCCCTCTTCAGGTTGCAAGTATTTGAATTATTATATTCTAAATGTTGCAAATTTCCATGTCTTTCCCCAATAACACTGTAACATCATTTTTGCTTTTCCTGCAGTGCAAATTGTAAATCTAATATGGAATCGCAACAGATGTCCAACTGTGAAGTTCTTTGTGCTAAGCTTGCTTGTGTGCTTGCAGATATTTCATCACTCAACTAGGCAACATCACCCAGTTTGGTAATACTAATACTACTACTACAGTCATGTCAGGAGCGCCGAAGCCCTTCCAGGCTGGAAGGAATGCACAGTGACATCATTGTTGCCTGGAAGAATGCCCAGTTGGGGCTCCTTTCACATCCCCATTAAATTGCCCACTGAAGTGGTACCCGTTTATCTACTTGCAGTCACCCATTTTCGAACTGCTGGATTGGCGGGAGCTGGAATGTGTGACAAGAGCTCACCCCTCCCATGGCAGCAACTGGGTCTTGAACGCAAGCCTGTCAGTAATCAGCCCAACATCCTAACCTCGTGATCCATCGTGCTTCTAGTTGGGCAATGAAACATTTGCAAGCAAACAACCAAGCTCAGAGAGCAGCAAGAGCTCCATTACAGAGGTTTTGGTGCCTTTGTGTAAGGTGTGAAGAGTTATGTCTCCTGTTTTGCAGAAATGAAGCCATACCTAAGAATGTGGCACCTTGCATAACTTATAGCTATAGTAGCATGCTGTTCTTGTTGAGTTTTATTTGGCCAGCTGCAGTCCTATTCTAAAAGTTGATTTTCAAGGTAGCTATCTACTTGTAATTAGTGATAGGTGTAACTGTCCAGAGATCTGCCCAAGTCATAAATCTGCCATGGCATTTGCCCACCAAACAGTAGCCAAATCACAGCTTTGAGCAATACTCTACTGTTCCATACTTTTCTACAATCATTGTGCCAACCTATGCTACTCTTTTTTTTAAAAGTTTTTTATTTATAATACAGTTAAAACAAAAATGGACATAACGTGACATTCCAGAATAAATATTCCTAACAATTTGTTGCTCTTAATACATATAATTAATACATCATCCTTAATCTCTGTATAAACGTATTCTTCTATACAATACAATTATATATACAGTTATATGTATTTCTGTCTTAACACTAGCTTAAAGCCCGGGCAGTTCTCCTTAATTCATACCAGTAATAAAATTTGTCCCAGATTTCAAAGTAGTCTGATTCTGTTTTATCCTTCATTACCATAGTGAGCCTATCCATTTCAGCACACGATAAAATTTTATATAAAATCTCTTCTTCTGTTGGAATTCCTTTATTCCTCCAGTTTTGAGCGTATACCAATCTAGCAGCCGTGAGAATGTGCAACATCAAATAGAATACCCCTTTGTCGTATTTCTGCGTGGTTATGCCTAGTAAGAAGAGTTCTGGTTTTAACTCTACCACTAGCATTAATATTTCTTTCAGCCATTTTTTAACCTTATTCCAAAAATCACGGGCTCGTGGGCACTCCCACCACATATGATAGTATGTCCCAATTGCCAATTTACATTTCCAACATTTGGAAGAAGCATTTGAACCCATTTTAGCTAATCTTATGGGTGGGAGGTGCCATCTACAGTATAGAACATTTTGTAGAGATTTTCTTTGTAGGAGGTGGCCAGAGTAAGCTTCCTGTTTCTTACCCATAGTTCTTGCCAGATGTGCAGATCAAAGTTGAGATCAAAATCCCTACTCCACTTTAACATGGTCACTTTTACCTGTTCCTCGTACATTGCCTGATCTAACAAATAGTGGTATAGTTTTTTAATCATTTTATCCTTGGTACCTAATAATATTTTATCCAGCCCTATCGGTTCTAATTTGATGCCTAACTCTTTTTTATCTTTCCAATATCTCACCTGTAATTGAAGGTATGCCCACAATTCTAATTCTATCCCTTCATCTTGGAGAGTTTTCCTGTGTTTCAATTCCCCTCTTTCGTCTAAAACATTTTTATATGTTATAATCTTTCCTAATTGCATAAACTTTGGATGTACATGCATTTCTAACGATGAGATCCAACTAGGGACTTGAGTATAATTTGGTTGCCAGATTTTAACCCATACATCAATTAGAGCTTGTCTGTTATAGTGCCTTCGAAAATATTTGTGTGTCTTATATTTATGATCCCATAACATAGCGTGCCATCCTATTTGTAGGTCATGACCTTCCAGACATAATAATCTCCTGTTCTTTAGTAATATCCAATCCCTTACCCATAATAATACTATGGCCTATGCCAGTGGTTCTCAACCTGTGGGTTGGGACCCCATTTGGGGTCGATCGACTATTTAATGGGGGTCGCCAAGCAAGGCTGTCCGCCATTTTTTTTGTCCGCCATTTTTTTTGTCCGCCATTTTTCCCCCTTTTCCGGCGGGTGCCTTACCTCCCTTGGGCTGGGCCAGCTGGTGGTCGGCCTGCTCCGTCTCTGCCACTTGCCAGCTACGCCTCGGCGGGCGCAGGGGGCGGAACCATGCATGCGGGGCGCTCCCGGGCAGGGAAAGTCCTCGACTTACGACCGGTTGGGTAGTCCTCGACTTACGACTGGTTTAGTCCTCGACTTACAACCGGTTTAGTCCTCGACTTACGACTGGTTTAGTCCTTGACTTACGACCGGTTGGGGTCGCGGCATTAAAAAGGTTGAGAACCACTGGCCTATGCTATTCTTGTTACAAATTGACATGTTCCAATAGAAAAGAAGCTGTAGCTCAGTATCTGTTGAACTATCAAATTCTTGCTGCTCTCTGGGTTGGGTTGCTTACTTGCAAATGTTTCATTACGAAAGGAGGCAATGTTACCTAGTTGAGTTAGGAAATGTCTGCAGGTACACAACCAAGCTTAGCACCAAGAACTTCACAGTTGGACATCTGTTGTGATTCCTTACCAGCTTTACAATTTGCACTGCAGGAAAAGCAAAACTGGTGTTTCAGTGTTATTAGGGAAAAACAAGGAAACTTGCAACATTTAGAATTTCAGGATGCCAGGAAGGCTGAGACTAGGAGGGGAAGTTCCCAAGTGAAATCATATCTCTGCCACAATATGCTCTTTTCAGTTTTCCTGTCTGCAATATGAAAAATAGTGCTGATTTACCCAAGTCTAGTTACAAGAATAATGCTCATAAAACATTCTGACTCTTGAAAGCGCTGTATAAATGGTTGCAGTTGAAGTTGCATGTTTTGACACACCATCATTGCTGTGGTGTTTTCATCACATAGAGACTTCTCTCGAGAAGGAGGAAGTGTTGGCTGCATCGGTGTTTGCTTTCTTTGCTGGCTTTATCACATTAGCTAATAAACAAAGGAATGCAAGCACTTTACACAAAATTCAAGGTAAACATTAAACATGATGGAAAGGAATTTAGCTGAGAGGTCTGCCAGCCCATTATCAAGAAAGCAGCGGACTGCTATTTGTGTAGTCACTGCAGAATATAAGGCAATTTTCACTGAAATCATAGTGTGTGTGATCACCATATCATCATCACTAGGATCTTAATAGTGGCTTGCCAAGTGAGCTGCTTCAGCTGGCTTCAAGTGTGTAAGAATTATATTCTTTCTAGAAGTTGTATTTCTCTTACCTGAAACTTACCCTGATGTAAGATTTCCTTCTTCACTGAATAAGCCATGTTGCCTAGATTCACACTCAGTGCTAGGGCTTCCAAACTACTATGATTAACTTGATACAACATGCTACTCCAGATCCAAAACATTTTGACATAGTATTACATCCATGATCAGGCATTGAAC
>NW_015386132.1:208096-261602 GCF_001527695.2 Protobothrops mucrosquamatus
AAACAACCAAGTTCAAATTATACTACTTTGGACACTATGTGAAGACCAACTCTCTTGAGACATCTATAATGCTGGGAAAGGTTGAAAGAAAGAGAAGATCAACCAGTAGCAAGGTGGATGGGCTCAGTTACAGTGGCAATTTGGAAGATCTGGAAGACCAGATTAGGGATTAATTATCACGGAGGAAATCTATCTGTCTAGTTGCTGAGAGTTAAAATGACTTAGTAGCAAATAATCAATTAACTTTACACAATGGTCTTCAGGTCTAGTGATGCCAAACAGAAAGCTGTTTGCTAGCCCTTCTCCCTTGTTTCTCCTTATGACTTTTCCAGCAGAAACCACACAAAGAAAAAAACTGAAGCATGCTCAGTATGGCCGTACTGTTGCAGAAGTCTTAAAATGGGATGTTATAACTGCTGTCATGCAAAATTAGCTATGTGAAATCTAGCTTAAAATACCAATCAGTCCTCCAAGATAAAGATAAATTAATAGAACGATGTTGTGAGATCATTTTCTTTGAGATGCTTTAATTCAAAGAATTCACTGTCTGGATAGAAGTCTGAAAATGGACCCATTCCCTTTTAGCTATTAGTATTTTACAACATAAAATAAAGAAGGAAGTAATAGGCATACTTTTTCCCTGTGTTTGTGGACAGAAAGATGGAATGAGGATATCTTTTAGCAAACTAGGATCTTCTTCACAACTCTCTCCTTTGGTTACATTGGCTTTCAACTCTCATAACATAGCTTTTGGCTGTGGCAGTAGCCTTGCAATGCATCCTCAAGGCCTAACGTTAGAGAAACGTGGCATAAAGAATAAAGGTGAGGTGCTACCATTTGTCTTGCTGCTCATAGAACTGAAAATACCCACTGTGAATTGGATGCCAGTCCTCTAAGAATGTTCATGTAATGTTCCTAATAGTTGCCAAGTGATGATGGGATATTCAAGGCATGTCACTTGACATAAGAAACTATATGTAATTCAAGAACGAGTTGAATACAGAAACAGTACACTGATAGGCTAGTATGAAGCCAGGAGTTATTGCCCATGTGTTTAGTCAGGATCACAAGAGATCTTTTCTGAACGCACTTACTTTTCCGTACTTTGAAATAACGAACTTATTTGTCTCAGCAATACCGAGACTGAACATTCTCCAGTAATGTTCAACATAAGTCCTAGAATGCCCAGCAAACCTGGCTATGGATTTTAGTAACTTCCTGGGAATTCTGAGTAGTTTCCTGAGAATCTGTGGAGGCCCCCAAATCATGGAATGTTAGCTAGTCCAGCTCTCAAACACATAGGAGAGGAATTTGTCTACCAGCCAGTTAGACATTTTTATAACCTTAGCATTTAAAACCAAGATTTGTTTAATATCTCCATAGGCTTTATTTGCATAAATGAAACCATGTGACCATGGATAGCTACAAAAAAATTGTAGGCATGGATGGCTATGGCTACCGAGAATAGGCTGGACAAGCTGTTCCTTTTTCTGAAGCAACAGCAAACACTCCTTAGGTGAACTCAGAAATAACTCATTTCTAATAGCTTGTTGAAGAAGCCTGTGAAGATGCTTGTTTAGTAATCTGTGTAAATTGTTAGCATTTGGCATTGTATTTATCTTTTAAGATAAATGAAAGGAGCAGATGAACTCTTGTGGTTGCAATGAAAATGCTGTCACAGAAGTAATTTTGCATAGGGAAGGAAAATGAGATCTTAGACCACAAAAAGCTGGGTTGGTAGTCTTTAAGGTATTTAATAACTTTAATAATTTTAACTTTATTGTCACTTTGAATGTACACTAATCGGCATACATTAAAATGAAATTTCGCTGCATTCAGCTCTCAAAGGGTCTCTACCTCCAATATACACTACATAAATATGACAAAAATAAATAAAAAAATACAGAATTATGCATATACCCACATATATTATATGACACAGAAACAACAGTCTAATATTACAGTGATTCTCTTGTTCTTCTATTTGTGTGTGTGTGTGCTTGTGTGTTTGTACTTGTGTGTGTGTGTGTGTGCATGCCTACATGTTCTCTGAGAAGACTCAGTAGAGTAAATTTAATTGAATGGATCAGTTCAGATCTCCTTCCCCTTTTCCTTGAACAATTTTAAATTGAGCCAATTCAGTCTAGCGCAGTGGTGGCGAACCTATGACACGGGTGCCAGAGGCAGCACTCGGAGCCCTCTCTGTGGGCACACGTGCCGTTGCCCGAGCCTTGCCTCCCCCCGTGACCCCCTCCTCACCAGCAGTCCCCCTGGAAGAGAGTCGTCCCTGAACGTGGCCCACGCGGAGCAGCGCAGCCAAGAACATGGCAGCCAGGCACTATAGACAAGACTCTGCCCTCATGCTCCAATGCGCACAGTTGATGTTGCAGGGTGTGGGAAGAGGGCATGGCCGCTATGGCGCTGCTGGGCTGCCTGGGTGATCTGCGGTGGGCCCTGGAGGCAGTGAGTGGCCCTGCAGGCAGGCGGGGTGGGGCGGGGCAGGGCAGGGGGTGGAGCAGGGGCAGGGCCAGTTTTTGGGTACTCGGTCTCTAAAAGGTTCACCATCACTGGTCTAGTGGTTAAAGTATCAGGCTATAAAACAAAAGACTGTGTGTTCAAGTCGCACCTTAGCTACAAAAGCCAGCTGGGTGACCTTGGGCCAGTCACTCTCTCAGCCCAACCTACCTTATAGGGTTGTTGTTGTGAGGAAAATAGGAGGAGGAAGGTGTCTTGGATATGTTTGTCACCTTGGGTTATTTGTAAAAATAATAAAGGTGGAATATAAATAATCAAATAAACAAACTCCACTGTTTATTCCAAGGCAGTATTACTATTTCAGTTTCTCCTTTCAAATTTTTTCCCCATTGTAGATAACAGCATCAAATGAGTCTCAGCTCTCTTCTGATGCAGCATTTGGCTCCCTAATCTTGTTTAATGTTGTTATTTCTTCCACATCATTTTTGCAAGAGAATAATGTAAATCCTAGATTTATTTTTCCTAATTTTGTATTTGGTTGAAAATGAATGCAAAGACGAAAAGTAATTATCTGAAAGCATTAAAAATAATGTTTCTGCTTGTTTATCATTGCTAATATATCACTTAGTGAAAGAGGCCATAGCAAATAGGCCTGGATGTGAATTTTAGAAACACAATCCTCCCTTCAAATTGTTCTCATTCTCGGTTATTAGACATTCATTCCCTTGGACAAACCCACATTTTTGCTTTTATACTCCTCTGACGTCTGTAATGTGAACTAATACAATTACTATTACATCATGCCCTCTTCAGGTTGCAAGTATTTGAATTATTATATTCCAAATGTTGCAAATTTCCATGTCTTTCCCCAATAACACTGTAACATCATTTTTGCTTTTCCTGCAGTGCAAATTGTAAATCTAATATGGAATCGCAACAGATATCCAACTGTGAAGTTCTTGGTGCTAAGCTTGCTTGTGTGCTTGCAGATATTTCATCACTCAACTAGGCAACATCACCCAGTTGGGTAATACTAATACTACTACTACAGTCATGTCAGGAGCGCCGAAGCCCTTCCGGGCTGGAAGGCATGCACGGTGACATCATTGTTGCCTGGAAGAATGCCCAGTTGGGGGCTCCTTTCACATCCCCATTAAATTGCCCACTGAAGTGGTACCCATTTATCTACTTGCAGTCACCCATTTTCGAACTGCTGGATTGGCAGGAGCTGGAATGTGTGACAAGAGCTCACCCCTCCCATAGCAGCAACTGGGTCTTGAACGCAAGCCTGTCAGTAATCAGCCCAGCATCCTAACCTCGTGATCCATCGTGCTTCTAGTTGGGCAATGAAACATTTGCAAGCAAACAACCAAGCTCAGAGAGCAGCAAGAGCTCCATTACAGAGGTTTTGGTGCCTTTGTGTAAGGTGTGAAGAGTTATGTCTTCCTTGCAGAAATGAAGCCATACCTAAGAATGTGGCACCTTGCATAACCTTATAGCTATAGTAGCATGCTGTTCTTGTTGAGTTTTATTTGGCCAGCTGCAGTCCTATTCTAAAAGTTGATTTTCAAGGTAGCTATCTACTTGTAATTAGTGATAGGTGTAACTGTCCAGAGATCTGCCCAAGTCATAAATCTGCCATGGCATTTGCCCACCAAACAGTAGCCAAATCACAGCTTTGAGCAATACTCTACTGTTCCATACTTGTCTACAATCATTGTGCCAACCTATGCTACTCTTTTTTTTAAAGTTTTTTATTTATAATACAGTTAAAACAAAAATGGACATAACGTGACATTCCAGAATAAATACTCCTAACAATTTGTTCCTCTTAATACATATAATTAATACATCATCCTTAATCTCTGTATAAACTTATTCTTCTATACAATACAATTATATATACAGTTATATGTATTTCTGTCTTAACACTAGCTTAAAGCCCGGGCAGTTCTCCTTAATTCATACCAGTAATAAAATTTGTCCCAGATTTCAAAGTAGTCTGATTCTGTTTTATCCTTCATTACCATAGTGAGCCTATCCATTTCAGCACACGATAAAATTTTATATAAAATCTCTTCTTCTGTTGGAATTCCTTTATTCCTCCAGTTTTGAGCGTATACCAATCTAGCAGCCGGGAGAATGTGCAACATCAAATAGAATACCCCTTTGTCGTATTTCTGCGTGGTTATGCCTAGTAAAAAGAGTTCTGGTTTTAACTCTACCACTAGCATTAATATTTCTTCCAGCCATTTTTTAACCTTATTCCAAAAATCACGGGCTCGTGGGCACTCCCACCACATATGATAGTATGTCCCAATTGCCAATTTACATTTCCAACATTTGGAAGAAGCATTTGAACCCATTTTAGCTAATCTTATGGGTGGGAGGTGCCATCTACAGTATAGAACATTTTGTAGAGATTTTCTTTGTAGGAGGTGGCCAGAGTAAGCTTCCTGTTTCTTACCCATAGTTCTTGCCAGATGTGCAGATCAAAGTTGAGATCAAAATCCCTACTCCACTTTAACATGGTCACTTTTACCTGTTCCTCGTACATTGCCTGATCTAACAAATAGTGGTATAGTTTTTTAATCATTTTATCCTCGGTACCTAATAATATTTTATCCAGCCCTATCGGTTCTAATTTGATGCCTAACTCTTTTTTATCTTTCCAATATCTCACCTGTAATTGAAGGTATGCCCACCATTCTAATTCTATCCCTTCGTCTTGGAGAGTTTTCCTGTGTTTCAATTCCCCTCTTTCGTCTAAAACATTTTTATATGTTATAATCTTTCCTAATTGGATAAACTTTGGGTGTACATGCATTTCTAACGATGAAATCCAACTAGGGACTTGAGTATAATTTGGTTGCCAGATTTTAACCCATACATCAATTAGAGCTTGTCTGTTATAGTGCCTTCGAAAATATTTGTGTGTCTTATATTTATGATCCCATAACATAGCGTGCCATCCTATTTGTAGGTCATGACCTTCCAGGCATAATAATCTCCTGTTCTTTAGTAATATCCAATCCCTTACCCATAATAATATTATGGCCTATGCTATTCTTGTTACAAATTGACATGTTCCAATAGAAAAGAAGCTGTAGCTCAGTATTTGTTGAACTGTCAAATTCTTGCTGCTCTCTGGGTTGGGTTGCTTACTTGCAAATGTTTCATTACGAAAGGAGGCAATGTTACCTAGTTGAGTTACGAAATGTCTGCAGGTACACAACCAAGCTTAGCACCAAGAACTTCACAGTTGGACATCTGTTGTGATTCCTTACCAGCTTTACAATTTGCACTGCAGGAAAAGCAAAACTGGTGTTTCAGTGTTATTAGGGAAAAACAAGGAAACTTGCAACATTTAGAATTTCAGGATGCCAGGAAGGCTGAGACTAGGAGGGGAAGTTCCCAAGTGAAATCATATCTCTGCCACAATATGCTCTTTTCAGTTTTCCTGTCTGCAATATGAAAAATAGTGCTGATTTACCCAAGTCTAGTTACAAGAATAATGCTCATAAAACATTCTGACTCTTGAAAGCGCTGTATAAATGGTTGCAGTTGAAGTTGCATGTTTTGACACACCATTTTTGCTGTGGTGTTTTCATCACATAGAGACTTCTCTCGAGAAGGAGGAAGTGTTGGCTGCATCAGTGTTTGCTTTCTTTGCTGGCTTTATCACATTAGCTAATAAACAAAGGAATGCAAGCACTCTACACAAAATTCAAGGTAAACATTAAACATGATGGAAAGGAATTTAGCTGAGATGCCTGCCAGCCCTGTATCAAGAAAGCAGCGGACTGCTATTTGTGTAGTCACTGCAGAATATAAGGCAATTTTCACTGAAATCATAGTGTGTGTGATCACCATATCATCATCACTAGGATCTTAATAGTGGCTTGCCAAGTGAGCTGCTTCAGCTGGCTTCAAGTGTGTAAGAATTGATAAGAAAGATCTTCAACATAAAGAGAATGGACTTTGAATGGGACTACATTCTAAAGGAAGAAGTGACTTATTCGGTACAACGGATCTAAGTGTGAGTCACGATCCCGAAGGTTTGATGATACTAATTGAACTATGTTGTACGATGAGGTCTAGGTTTTGTAAAACTGTATCATAATGTAGGTACTAGTCCGTAACTTGAAAGGAGTTACTGCTGAAATAAATTTGCTTCTCAGGTTATATATGTAAAATTTTGTGCTGAATTTTCTCAGGATATTCCCTGTTTCCCAAATATTATCTATGATACCTACATCCTTTAGTCAATACTGAATCCATTCTATGAGTTTTGGTGGTGGTTGTCTGAATTGTTATAGCCCAGCTATTGTGGGTCTAAACATAATTCAAGATACATTTTGACTTTTTCAGAGCAAGGGTATGATTAGAAGTAAGCCTGGTCTAAAACTGGGAGTATATAAGATATTTGTATAATAGTGGCTGATAACATTTCCTCAATGCTTCATCCTTAAAGTTTAATGAATAATATATATTTGCTCTTCTTTGCTTTTGCATCATTCCACTTGCCTCACTTATGTAACATTTGAAAAGCTTTAAGGTGTGTAATTACAATTAGGTTGGGTACCTGCATTATAAGAGTAATTAAATATAGCTTTCTCTGGTGTCCTAATTTCCCTTCCTTCTCCCTGAACTTGTGCTAATAAAACAGTACGATGTCATAATTAAGAACACCTGATCCAGGGTGTCCTGTAACAGGATCCATAACAGAAAAGCTGCAACGATTTGTAGCCACTGATACTGATTTGCTATCACCAAACATGTGAGAAGCAAATTTCTGTTGGCAAGCAGTGTCTCGGGTACATCTGGGCAGATATGCATCTTACAAGTTTGTATTCTTTCTCCAAAGATTTATACTCTACATAAGACCTTGATTCATTTAAGCCAGGGGTGGGGAACTATGGTCCCTTTGTGACTTGTGAACGTGCTGGCTCAGGAATTCTGGGAGTTGAAGCCCACAAGTCATAAAGGAGCCATAGTTCCCCACCTCTGATTTAGGTAGTTGGTGATGCAAATGAGTTTGTCTTTTTTTAAAAACAAACAAACAAACCAGTTTTTAAAATACCAGTGATGGTGGTTCTGGGCACAGGACTTTACCATAGTTAAGACAAATATCATAGAATTATGTTGTTTTTCCTTCTTTTGTCTTATAACAGACCATGCCATCACATATTAGGAAATGTAGATATGGAAGAAACAGAATTAATTATCCATAAACATCCTTTAGTCAATACTTAATCTTATCATATAGTATAATAATTTTATATGACATTTACCGGATATTTCTGGTTTGCTGCCAGAAGAAATAATGAAAGCCAAACCCTCAGAGTAAATGATCTCTTAAAATGTGAATGTTGTATGTTGTTGTACATTTGATGTGGCAGTCTTTTGTGGTTCTTCCCCCCCCCCTCAAGCTTCTCTACCCAAATTGTGGCTTGAACAAAACCCTTTTTCTCTCCAGCAGAAAGGCAGGGGGTTGAGTGCTCTTTTTACATTAAAGAGTGCTCTTTACAAGCTAAAGAAAGCATCCTTCAGTCGGACTGAATGTTGATTCATTCAATGTCTGACCCTGTCTGGTATGGGAGACTTGGATGGGTCACAACTGCTATAGGCTATCTTCTGTGATATTTTGCACTACAGCATGTGTAAACTTGCCCTGCTTTGTTTGTAATGGACTTCTCAGTTGGCAAAGAAGGTGGCAGAAATTTGTGAAATTTATAGGGCCAAAAAAGCTGCATATTCCTTCTATATTGAAGAAATTAGTTTCAGGACGCAGTCAGCAAGAATCCACCCTAATGAATTTATTGACAAACAGCGTTTTAAAGTACGCGCATCCAGTTTCCGAGATTCTGTAAGGCAATTCTCTTTTTTCTTTCTTTCAATGAATGTGATTCATAAGACTGAATAGCTAGCCTTCTTTATTTATTTATTTATTTATTTATTTTATTTAATTTATATGCCGCCCTTCTCCCGACGGGACTCAGGGCGGCGCACAACATATTTAAAACAAAACATAAATACATTCCCCCCCCGATAAAACCGAATTAAATCAAATTTTAAAGTTGTGTCTCTGTCAAATTGCTAAAAAATAAACCCCATATAAAATCCTCCCTAGGTCAGGTCCGCTTGCTGGAAGNTCTTGAGGGCGCGACGGAAAGCAAGGAGATCCGGAATCATCCGGATCTCGGGGGGTAGTTCGTTCCAGAGGGTAGGGGCACCCACAGAGAAGGCCCTCCCCCTGGGGGTCGCCAGCCGACATTGCTTGGCCGACGGCACCCTGAGGAGGCCCACTCTGTGGGAGCGTACCGGTCTGAGGGAGGGGATCTGCGGCAGAAGATTGTAGTGTTTTAATAGGCATGTAAGGTTTGTCTCCAGTTGCTGGTGGCCTACCAGGTAAACATCAAATGTAATATGCTCTATAGTCCAAGTTTCTTGGACCAGAATACTATTTTGTTGGAGTAAAAATGTGGTAGCATCTGCTTCAGCCAAAACTCAGCCTGTGATACTCCATGTCATTATTTGGATTCTACACTGATCTCTGGGTTGCCAAAGGGCATATCCAAAGCTGAGGTCTGGAATGATGTACCCAGAGGATTTGAAACAGCTCTGCTTATGCCCCAAATGTTTAACTCCAATTTTCAATCTCTGAATGTTAATCTCTATTTTTAAATTAGATTGCTCTTTGTATTTATTAGTGACCGCCCTTCCCCGGATTCAGAGCTAATTTTAGCTATTTCGTGGCTCAGGATTTTAAGCTCTTGACTATTTTTAATTGTTCTGTATTTTTCCTTCTTCTATATACTTTTATATTTTCACTTTTTAGTAGTTGAGTTCTAGTTCACTCTGTGCTGGTCTTGTCCTATTGCAGTCTTGGTTCAGTCTTTAAACCAGTATGTAAACTGGTTTTGGACCACAACAATAAGGATTTATTTGTTTTGCCCCTAAATGGCTTAAGTTCAGATGATCTGTGGAATCTCCTAAAGTCGCTTGGTTAATCCTCCTTGATTAGCAGAGAAGTCCCTTCTGAAGATACCCCCACCTGCCAGAGTTTCAACTCTCTGGTACTCTCCTTCCACCTCCTGGGAGCCATACTTCTCAGGAGGTATAGAAAGGAAAGAATGTATGGCTTCTAGGAGGTGGAAAGCACTTCCTAGAGCAGGGATGGGCAATTATGGCCCCTTTACGATCTGTGGACTTCACCTCCCAGAATTCCTGAGCCAGTTACAATCTGTGGACTTGGAGCATGGCTGACTTAGGAATTCTGGGAGTTGAAGTACACAGGTTGAGTTGTCCACCCCTGTCCTAGAGAGAGCATTTGGCCTTGTAAAAGCACATCCTTGCTACCAAGATTTTTATTCCTAACTAGCTGTACCCAGCCATGTGTTGCTGTGGCTCAGTCTGGTTAAATGGAAAAGAAAAAAAAGAGAAAGCGCACGTTTGTAATATGTTTAATTTCACAATGCTTGTGGGTATACAATATTTTTTGTTGTTCTATTGTCTGTGCAGATATAGAGATTGTCTGGTTTGCCGACTCTAGAACACGCAACATATAATTGTCCATATGAGAAGCAATCCGTGTCTAGATATAAACCGCACAATTCTAAAGATTGGCCCTGAGCTTTGTTGATGGTGATTGCAAACGCCAATCGAATTGGGAATTGCAATCTCTTAAATTGAAATGGCATATCCGTTGGAATCATAGGAATGCGAGGAATGAGGACATCTTCACCTTTGAAAGGTCCTATCAAGATTGTTGCTTCTACGACGTTGCTCATTAAAGCATGTTTTTATGCTTTAAAGAGCATGTTTTACCTGTCACAGGTGTGACATCTATATAATAGTAGGTATATAAAAACACACACGTATTCGAATGCAAAGTTGTGTCAAAATTTCAAAGCAATCAGTGAAGAACTTTCGGAGATTTAAGGTTTTGAACAAACGAACATTTACATTTTTATTTATATAGAAGATAGATGAATGAATGTACTTGAATGTTTGATTCTTATTTGAACTTGAATTATATTAATGCTGCTTTGTTTCATTTTTCTGTTTGGGTTTACTGTTGTAAGCTGCCTTGATTATCAAAGAGATAGAAAAGTGGAGCATTGGTGAGTCTTCATCCTTTATGCTGAGCAGTAGCACATAATGTGACAGAATAGATTGATGATGCCAGAAATTGTGTCCTCCAATAGCTCAGGAAAGGAAGATTGATGAAGGAAACAAAGAATATCACTGTAATGGAAGTTTTCCTTAGGGCCTGGCTTATCTTTTGTGGAGGAGAACTTGCTCCATCCCCTTCTTCACAAGTGTAGGATATATACAGCCCTCTTCAGAACAAGACACAGACAACAAATCTTTGTCCTGTTCTGAAGACCTTTTCTGACTAACCTCTCTTTATGGACTTATCTTGGATCTAGAAACATAGGCCTCTTGTATCACAATGGCTTACTATATGTGACTTGCTATTATTTCAGTGATGGATAGCAAAGAGAGGAGAATCTGTCATTTCCTTCCCATGTCTCTAGTTGCATGCCACATTATTCAGTTATAACCAATGGAAACAAAAAAAACTAGATGCAGAATTGTCTTGCTTGAATTGTAGCCTCTCTCCCACCTCCTGAGCCCAGAACCTCTTCTTCCATCTTTGTTACTTAAATTGGTGTTTTGTGCCCTTAAAGATCAAGGAATTTCTGCTCAGCTCCTTATCCTTGCCATTTTGTGTGAATTATGTCTTCATTTTTATTTTTTAAATAACAAATATTGAAAAAGAATCATTTCATTCCTTGAATGAATATTAAATTTAAATTAACAATTTGGAATTCAAAGACTTCTTTATACATGATCTGAGATTCTTACACCAAATAAGTTTTTTTTTAAACATTTTCCTTTGAACAGCAAAGACTTTACTTTTCTTAATCCTATACTTATATTCAGAATGCTAGCTCAGATCTTGCTTGTTTATAGTTAGCTAGTATATAGTTATTTGGATCTTCACCTGGCTGGCTCAGATCAAGATTTGAGGCAATTGAATTGGCTAAATCCACTCACCCTGACTTAAACTCTTTCATGAAGCCATCTGGTTGTTCTACAAAACCAGAATATTTTTTTTAAAAAAAATTCCTTTCAGGAGGAATTGCTGAGTATAAATATTCTTTTTGTTTGTCTTCTGTTGTGCTAATATCCCAGCTTTTTACTCCCTTAACACTCTGGCTGTCGTATTATGATGTACAGTACATAACTTTCCTATTTATGTCAGTAACATTCTTTCCCTGGGATTCTTTTATAGTATGTTTCTCTTTAGTCTCTTAGCAATCATTTATTCTTGCTTGTGCTTTTCATCTTTTTTTTTTAGTTGCATTTTGTGTATTTAGGTTGTACAAAGCACAGGATGTTTTTAAACTTTAGAATAGCATTCTAAAATAATATTTTCTAACCTGTTATGATAACCCATCAAATTAATTCATACATACCATTATTACATCACTGTAAATTATTTCTAGCTTACTGATGACTAGGTCAGCCAGATGTAGCTGGAGAAGAAAAGAATGTTGTAAATCTCTCCAGTCTGGTCATCAGGATGTCTTTTATTCAACACAGACGACTAAACAACATCTTATTTGCAAGTTTGTATAATCATTGTCAAGTAGATTTCTCACGCAGACATCTATGAATCTCCTTCCAGGTTTGTCAGGACAAGGGTGTCCCATGGCAAGAAGGATGCCCAGGAGCATGTTTATTTTTTCTCTGGAGCTTTTATTTATTAGGTATTTTGGAGAAAGCAAGAAAGCAGAAAGCTCTTCAGAACAATAAGAGAAACAATTGCTGTTCCTTATTTTTTTCTCATCTGTTTTGGGAAATAGAAATCTTAAGAAAGAATGAGAATATCCCCTGCTCTTCCCCCCCCCTTCTGCTATGGTCCAATCATTGTACTTCACAGATTTTTCTAGTACTTATATTGAAATATCTACAGATCCCTCACATCCTGGTCATAAACTGTTTCAACTCCTCCCTGCTACAGGGCATTGCATGCCAACTAGACACATGCCATCACTCTGCTGAACACTTAATTCCCACAGTACTATCTTATGTATAGTTATATTTATTCATGTAGATGGCTGTATTATTATCTTCTCATCTGTTCCAATACCTTCTCTTATTAATATTATTATTATGATTATTACTTTATTATTATGATTATTATTTTGTTGTTTTGCATGTACACTGAGAGCTTCTGCACTGGAATTCCTTTATTGGAATTTGGCCAATAAAGTATTCTGTCTTCTATCTTCTATATATGCATATATAATATATATACGGGATAGAATTTGGTGGCTTGCAGCCTGTTCTTATCGCAGCTGCTCAGGTTGTTGAGCAGAAAAAATAACACAACATGAACTTAAAATAGAGACAGGGAATGCTTCAATGCCAGTTTTTGCACTCTAGTATTGATCAGCTGGAAGAAGATACTAAAGGGCCTCAATATTCAAATCAATAGCAGTGAAAACAATATTTAGCTAGACTCCTTTTAAAGTAAAAGATAAAAATAGTGTGGAAATGACCCAAAGGAGGCAGTAAACCTGATTATTTTTTAGCAGGAAGCTGTAGGTTATTTCTTAAGCAAAACCTTTTCACATCTAGTGTATTTTCTGCAAATGTAATGGAATGACATTTAACAGAGGCAAATGCAGAGTTCTTTATTTACAAAACAAATGTAAATTGCACAGTTATACACCTGACATGCTAATTGTAGTAATGTCAAGCCCTCCCAGGCTCGACATACAAGAGGAGGGGAAGGTGAAGGACAGCACGGTGGAGGAAGAGGACAACCGGTACCGGCCCCCAGGCAGCTCACCGTCTCGACGAGGGAGCTCGAGCCGTGAGACTCCGGCGGGGTGTTTAAACCGCCAAACAGCGGTGTTGACAAGTAATGCAAAAAGATTTTGGAATAGTAGTGATTAAAAACTGAGAATGAGTCAGTAGAGTAACAGAATAACAAGAGTTGGAAGAGACCTTGGAGGTCTTCTAGTCCAACCCCGTGCTCAAGCAGAAAACCCTACACCATTTCAGACAAATGGTTGTCCATTCTCTTTTTTAAAATGTGACTACAAAAAAAAAAGGGATTGTCATTTTAGGCTGCATCAATAAAAGTATACTGTTCATATCACCGGAAGTGAAGAATTATAATGAAATGTGGAAATGACCTTGGGTGTTTGGGTGTGTGGAGGGGAAAGATGCTATCTAGGGAACAATCAGATAAGAGAGGGCATAGCACACAGTTGCATAATGAGTAAAGAAAGAGACTCAGAAAGGAACCTTCTTAACTTCTCAAGTTATAAATGAGATGGCAGATTTGCAGGACTGATGTTAGCTTTCCCAGGTAGACCAGACCAGAAGCTTGATCAGATGAACTAATTCTACTCTAATATAAAACTACAGTAACAGAATCTTCCTAATTCAACCTATAAAGTCCTAAAATGGACTGGAGCTGAAATATTAGAAAAAAGCGCCAGTCATATAATCTTACTTGTTTATTAGTTTTTCAAAAAAGGCTCTATTCCCCAAAGCATCACTGACAAGTACATAATGCAATTCCATAATGCATCTTGGTGATGGTGTCCCAACTTTTAAATGCCCTTTCTAGGAAGATGGTATGAGCACTGACTTTGCTTTTATATGACACCAAATCACAATGTTTCTTTTTCACCAGGTATTTAAAAAAATTTTTTTAAATTAACTGGTTGGTTGATTGATTGATGGAAAATGTGTTTAATGCTAAGTAATTTGTAATTTTATTGTTATATAATATTCAAGTGGTTTTTGCATTATGTATAATGTTCTATGTGTAACATTTCTTATGGCTGAATGGCAGTTTTTAAACAATAAATAAACGAACATTTGTGGATGGCTGATTTTGAATTTTTGATATGCAGCATTGGCCGGTAGAATCTTACTGATGTGAAATCAAAGCTTAGTTTTCTATGTTTCCCTTCCACATGTGTAGGATCCTCTTCTCTCCTCTCCCCTCCCCTCTCCTCTTCCCTCCCCTCTCCTCTTATTTCATCTCCAAAAAGTGAATTTTTAAAATTCATTAATTAGATAGTCTCTGATCTTTGAACTTCAATTCTTAGAATTCCCCAATCAATATTCTCATACTGAATGTCTGCTATCAGAATGTGATGGTTATATGTTGAAGGAGAGGATGTGAGAGTTACATCCTAACCATATCTAGTGAGCACTAAGTATGGGAAAACTGTATCAGGACTTTTTAAAGAGCCAAGGAGGGGAAATTGTCTTTGGCACTGAGTGACAGCCTCTCTGTCTTTCTGGATAATGAAGAAGTCGGACTGTGTTTGCCAAGAAAATACCTACTTGGGGACTTACGTAACTAAATAATACCCATACATGCTAGAATGTTGCTGTTATTCTGCTGGGATAACACTAGAATCATTTTTGGAAGAAAGCAGTCTAAAAGGTAGCCAAGTCCTGGATCAATTATTATCCTACTTTTTTTTTTCTCCCACAGAACAAAGGAAGAAATACTCCAACTCAAACATCATCATGCACGAAACATCTCAATACCATGTCCAGGTGAGTTGAAAACTACTTAGCAGTGGGTAACCGAACTGAATCAACAGACAATCTCCATGCACAACTGCGACCACGACAGGAATAAATCACAGGAAGGAGATGGTCAGCTAATAAATCTAATAAATAAAACAAATAAATTCTTTAAAGTTAGCACTAATAATGCGGCCCTGGCAGCTTAGCAGGTTCAATGTGAGCAAGCAAAAGAAGAAGGCAATGGAAAATCCTTCCATTTGCTTAATTTCCCCCCCCCTTTTTCCCCCAAGATTACTAATGGGGGGGAGGTGAGAGATAAATTTAAATCAATTCTTAAAAAGGGGAAAGCTAGATTGTCCCCATGCCACCTATGTTCCCATCATTTAGAAATAGTTCCCAGTGCACCAGTGAGGCTTTTAAAAAATAAATTAAAAAATAAAACTTCTATTGGTGCCTTTGTAAAAGAGAATTGCTCCCGATGGGGAGATAAATGGAAAGCACTGGATTGGAGGTGAAGGCTCTGCTGGTCCCAACAGGCCAAAAGCCAGATTCCCTGCTGCCGGTGTAGCCTTGGTTCATTCAGTGGATGGAAGAACGGAGGGCCAGCATGAGGGATAGTGCTTTCCAGTTGCATGTTCATCGTGACTGCATGCATGCTGTGGGCTTCCTATAAAAGGCTGGGATTACATATTCAAATGCAACTTTGTCTAAAATAAGCAAATCATCATTTGTGCCATATTTAAGGTATTGAGTTCTCAGAAGGCTGAAGTTGGAACTGTGCATAGAACTTAAATCAGCGGTTCTCAACCTATGGGTCGCGACCCCATTTGGGGTTGATCAACCATTTCACGGGGGTCGCCAAGCAAGGCTGTCCGCCATTATTTTTCCCCTTTTCCGGTGGGTGCCTTACCTCCCTTGAGCTGGGCCAGCTGGTGGTCGGCCTGCTCCGTCTCTGCCGCTTGCCAGCTACGCCTCGGCTGGCACAGGGGGCGGAACCACGCATGCGCGGCGCTCCCGGGCAGGGAAAGTCCTCGACTTACGACCGGTTTAGTCCTCGACTTACGACCGGTTTAGTCCTCGACTTACGACTGGTTTAGTCCTCAACTTACAACCGGTTTAGTCCTCGACTTACGACCGGTTGGGGGTTGCGGTATTAAAAAGGTTGAGAACCACTGACTTAAATTCTGGCGATTCTTTTTGGAAATAAGCAATAAGATGATTGTGGTCATTTCCACAGGAGTGATGCCTTTGATCTTTCAGTACCCGGAATATATGTCTCTCCTTATCATGTTTGTCCAGGCATAAAGTGAGCTTTCATCCTGAACTCTAATCAAAGAAAATACGATTGGCAGTACACCAAGCTCTCATAAGTAGATTCGTCTTCATTAGCAAGGTCACATATCAATACAGATACAGTTTCTATAATTCTGCACCAAGGTCTTTTTTATTCTTAGCAAAAGTGTTGTTGCATGCTGGCTAGGGAATTCTGGGAGTTGAAGTCCACACAACTTAAAAGTTGCCAAATTTGAGAAACACTATACTAGAGCATTTCATGCCTGGAAGCCTGGCAGCAATTTTGATGCTTGCAAATCATTCCTCCAAGGGCTACCAAAATGCCCATGTTATTGCCAGAGTAAAGGTCCAGCTCTCTCTGATGCTCTACCACAGGGGTAGTCAACCTTGGCTCTTTTATGACTCGTGGACTTCAACTCCCAGAAATCCTGAGCCAGCACAGCTGGCTCAGGAATTCTGGGAGTTGAAGTCCACGAGTCATAAAAGAGCCAAGGTTGACTACCCCTGCTCTACCAGTTGAAGTGCCATTTTAGCATGTCCTCCTCCGTTGCAGACCCTCCGTGGGAATAGGCCCTTTGCAGCAGTGAGGGAATTAAAGGGGGAAAAAGCTGCTATGTCTTTTGCCGCTTCTCCAGTTGCAAACGTGGCCCGATCTTATTAACCAGCCTGGTTTCTTAGCTTTGCTTTCAAAAAGAGATTGAGGAAACTAAAAAGGTTTTCAACCTCCCAGGAAAAAATCTTATAGCTCCTTTTCAGATGGACAGAAATTTGGCAAGTATGAGTGGGGAATTCAACTTAACCCTGGCAGCAGACAGTGTTGTCAAAAGATACAATACTGTTGAGCTGTTATGTTTTTTTCAAGCCAGTAAAGTGCAAAATTAAGTAAACATGTGTTTTGCTTGCTGGATTATAAGAAGGAGGTCAAGTGCAACACCAGCATAAGAAGGTCCACAATGGTCAAATTTATAATCTAAGAAGCTGGACTCTTCACAGCGAGTACTGTGATCTGAGTTTCCTAGCAAAATGGATTAATGTAATTTTGAAGGGTCTTTACAATTTCCTCTGCTGGATGATAAAGCCAAAGTGGGAGTATTGTGTGAGCAGTGGTGGGATTCAGCTGGTTCGCACTATTTCAGCAGAACCGGTAGCTAATTTTTTGTTGCCCGGGCCCAGAATGGATTTCCGGAAGCGGCATCGTCAGAGAACCAGTTGTTCACATATTTGAATCCCACCACTGATTGTGCAATTTTTCCTGAGTCAAGGAAGAACAGCTTCTTTTCATCAGTCAACAACAGCAGGCAGGTGGAGATTAGGAAAAGGCCTCCTTTCCAGTGTGTTTGATTGCACTGTTTGACAACAATGCTGCTTCCTCCTGGCATTATTATCAGTAAGGCCTGCACAAAAATAGCCTATTTATGCAAATCCTCACATCTAGAAAGCAAACTGTTGGGAGTGTGTTGAGCCAAGTAGGGCTTTTTCCCCTTCAAACTAGGACAACAGGTTTTGAGCTGAGGTGGAATTATTACAAGTCCAATCATGCCTGGCTGTTTTATTATTTTTTTATTGCTTCCAGAATGCCTTGTTGTGGTCTCAATCTAAAGGACTCTGCACTTGGGAGAGAGAACTAATTAAGAGCTGCCACGTGTGTTTAAATATATAGTACTTACCAGTTCTTCAAAACAGAACCTAGAATTTGGTTGCAGGTCCTTATCAGTTCACATAGCTCTTTTGCAAAATATCTTCTATAAAGCAAGATTGAGAGCCTGTTGATAAACAAAACCATCAAATCTATAGCAGTGATTTTTTTTTTTATACACTGGCAGTATTTGCATCATAGAATTGGGGGAGAGCCAAAATCAGAGAGCCGGTTTGGTTTAGTGTTAAGACACCGGGATAGAAACCAGGAGACTGTGAATTCTAGCCTATCTAAGCCCCGAAAGCCAGCTGGGTGACCTTGGGCCATTTCTCTCTCTTTCAGCCCAACCCCCCCTCACAGGATTGTTCTTGTGGGGAAAATAGGGGGAGGAAGGAATATTAGGCTTGTTCACCATCTTGACTTACCTCTAAAGTAAGAAAGGTGGGATAAAAAAATCTAATAAATCAAATTTTAAAAAATGTCATTTCTGCTGTTATCACTTGTAAAAACCAGAGTTAGCTGTCTCTATGAACCCGCATGTACTCCACGAATACTATCAAGCTCTGGAGTTAAATTGTTTATCACCCCTGTTTGACCTTACGGGGTGTTTCCCCCTCTTTCCAGCACCTGGCTACCTTCATCATGGATAAAAGCGAGGCCATTGTAACAGTGGAAGATGCCGTCAGGAAGCTCAAACAGCTGAACTCCAAAGAGAAGATCTGGGCCCAGGAAATGCTGCTGCAGGTGAATGACAAATCTATTCGGCTGTTGGATTGTGTAACTCAGGTGAGCAGCAGAGACTTCTTTTGGAAGGGGATGGTGTGGCAAAATGCCAAATGTACATTAGAATGTTTAAGATTTACATAAACGTATTGCATATTATTTCCTCAATGGGTTGATGAATTGCCACAGGCTTCTCTAAGAATATTAAACTGGATGGAATTCATGCTCAGACCAACCAAAACAAAAAGTCGAAAGTCTGCCCGATTTCTTCCGCCTACGTGCATAACAAGCACCTTGTTGTCGGTGTGCCTCTATTCCAGTAGATAGGACTGATCTAATCAAGCTGACTGAGCAGAGTGATGAATTGCACTTTAATGGAAATGCTTTCTGTTCTTCCAAAACATTGGGTGTTGGACAAGAGAGGTTATTCACATTACAATTAGAATAAATGGTCTTGATAGATTAGGAGCTGTGCTGGTAAATGGAAACATAATACAAGGCAGCCTCCCCTGATCTAGCACCCTCCAAGTTGGTTGGACTATAATTCCCATATTGTGGATGGATCTAATGAGATAATGCATTTACAGGGGCATCAAAATGATAAAGACTGGGCCTACATATTTCACTTAGCCACAGAGTGATTTATTTGCTTCTGGGTTGGCATTAGGTGCAAACAAGACAGGTAAATAAACCATGTTTTCATTGGGGATAATAAATAACTGTCTTGTTAATTGCAATTATGGCTTACATGATGTATGAGTGGGGAAGCATGGCTTATTTGTGATCTTCTGGATCACCATGATTTGTTTTTGTATTTTGCTCATGCTTCTATCCCTAACTAAAATTATAGGAAAAGAAATTTGGAGCAGATAAAAAAAAATATGATTATCATTACAAACTAGGTCTAGTTATGGTAAGGTATGGTACTTGATATGTAAAGCAGTGGTTCTCAACCTGTGGGTCGGGACCCCATTTGGGGTCGATCGACCATTTCACGGGGGTCGCCAAGCAAGGCTGTCCCCCATTTTTTTGTCCGCCATTTTTTTTTGTCCGCCATTTTTTTCCCTTTTCCGGCGGGTGCCTTACCTCCCTTGGGCTGGGCCAGCTGGTGGTTGGCCTGCTCCGTCTCTGCGGCTTGCCAGCTACGCCTCGGCCGGCACAGGGGGCGGAACCAGACATGTGCGGCGCTCCCGGGCAGGGAAAGTCCTCGACTTACGACCAGTTGGGTAGTCCTCGACGTACGACCGGTTTAGTCCTCGACTTACGACCGGTTTGGGTCGTGGCATTAAAAAGGTTGAGAACCACTGATGTAAAGTATGGAATCCCTGCGGATTTTACTCTGCTCGTCATTGCTGACTATGGGGGGGGGGTGTTCATCTCCATTTCAAGGCCTGTTGAACCAGAGCTGTCCGAAGAGATTCTACGGTCATGTGGCCAGCATGCCGTCACGATGTGACATCATATGATATCACACATATGATGTGTGAATGAAACTAATTTCCACAACAAAAGTGTGGAAATTTTCCAAATTATTTTCCAAGTAAGAAATAAAGAAACTCTACAGTAGTGCTCAGAATAAAAATACTGAACTTCTATCAAGTTAAACTAAATACGAAGAGTCGTGCCTACCTTTTAGAAAGCCCAGAGAGATTTTATTGGAATAAATAATGCTCACAATCCACTCTTGAGTCAAATGTATAAACTGAAAGAACTACCTCCGAGGGGTTACGGATAATTTTTTCTGGTTGGCATTGAGAGAATCCATTATTAAGGCAAGATATAAACAGATCATTACAAAAGACTTATGTATCTTCATCAGTTTTTTTTCCAACATGTCCCGATTTATCACAAGTACCAATAGTTATGCTTCCTTTCTTTCACTCCCTGCTGAATAATGTGCGCCAGCAATAGCTTTGCCACTCTGACGCTGAGAACGTAGCTGCTAATGGATTTAAAGTCCTAAGGGCAACTCAAAACGGTCCTATGTTCATGGTCTCCTTTTGGAAAGAGCCTTTTCAATGTGCGAATGCCACCTCTAGCTGAGCATCCCTTTATGTATATTTGGAGCACATTCTCTTTGGTGTTGCTTTTCAGGAAGAGCTCGAAGACTTCCTTCTGCCAACAGTCCAGCACTGCCAGACTGTCCTGAATCAGATGCGATATCCCTCCATCCTCCTGCTGGTGTGTCAAGACTCTGAACAGCACAAGCCTGACATTCACTTCTTTAATTGTGATGAAGTGGAGGTAAGTGGCAGTTCTTCAGTCCTTTTTGATGAGGGAGCTAAATGGGGTTATGAGAACTCAGTCGAGTTACAGTCCCAACCAATCCCCCAAATGAAAGGTTGTTCCAGATGTCGGAGTTTTTAAATTTTATTTTATTATTTTATTTTATTATTTTTAAGATTTATATGGTTGTCCATCTTAAAACATGACTCTGGGAAGCTCACAAAAGCAATTAAATCCTGAGCTATAAAAACCATAAAACACAACTTGGCGCCTCAGTCATTCCCTTGGGATGCCTCAACAGCCAACCCAACAGCCAACCCTCAACATTATCCCAGTACCTGGATAAAAAGCCAAGTCTTGATGGTCATCCCAAAGACTAAAAGAGCTGAGTTTTCCAGTTTGCTGAGGGGAGGGCGTCCTATAAGATGGGGGCAGCTATGGGAAAGGCACACTTCCCCGGTTCAACTAGATGGCCAGATTTCAGAAAAGGGACCTAGATATTCCTAGAGAGAGGCAATCCTGTGGCACGTGGGCAGAACTCTGCTTGCAGTAACAACTACATGCTGGCCTAGAACTTGGGATGATCAAGAACCATTGCCTGAAGACTATGGAGCTGTATTTGGTGCTTTTTGCTGTGTGATTCTTTGAGACAAATAGAAATAACTCGACATGGTTTAGAGGTCATTTTGTAAGATGGCTGTGGCCCTTTTCTGATTCTAAGTGCAGAATCCTCTGCTACTTTATGCATCATCCACATTGATTAATTTCCTTTGGGGATTGTGCATGGTAGATGATGAATGATAACAGGGATGGGATCAAGTAATGGCCATTTTCTGGACGTATGTGTTGGCCAACTTCATCACATTCTACTCACTAATTCCTCAAAACAGCTTGAAGCCCACTTTTGAACATCTTCACTGATGTTGTCCTTGAAATCCTGAGAATGATGCTACTGCAGCTGGAGGGGGGGGAGGGGAGAGAAAGGATCCAGGAACTACATGAGGCAAGATCGCCTGCCAAAAGGACAGCAGCTGTTCAGAGCATCAAGGCTTTAAGCATGGAATCTTGTACACTTACTGCAGTACACTGCAACTGAGCTAGTAATAAACCACCTCAATTCCTGAACATAGTATCATTAGCTTGACAAGTCTGAAGCTGATTCTGAACTGGCCTGAAGACCTTACATGGAAGTGCCCTTGGTTGTTGGTTGGTTGGTTGGTTAATCTAGAAGTAGTCACAACAAACACTTGGTGGTTATGAGCCTAGTTCATGCCAGCATTGTAATTTCTGTGGTAGAAGCTCCATGAACAATTGATTTATGTAGCAGGATGCCTTGCAAGCCTTTTTGTTTCCCTTATAAGTTAACTGGGGGGAAATATCAGTCATTTTGAAATTATACATGAGGGTGTCCAGATATCTGGATGTCTGGGTCCCCTTCAACTTCCCCTTCTTTTGGGAAAAAAACCCTGAATATTTAAAGTTTCAAAATTATCTCATGGCTTGGAGAAGGGAGGATGAAGCCCTATCAAGAGTTCCATGCCAGCAGAAGCTCCACATTGGAATTCTTTGCCAAAACAAATGCAAGCAAGGAACTGTTTTCAGAAATAGGAGGGGTTTTGCAGAGCTCCCCTTAAAAGAGGATGTGTTTGCACAGCAGCAAAACACCTTTCATGATTCATACAGCAATATATTTGTTGGCTGCATTTTGAAACTTTAAAACTTCCCAGAATGTAGTTTTACTTGAGGATTGAAGAGAACCTTTGCTTCAAATCTGAATAAGCTCTCTGTGAAATTCCACTGCTAGCAACCCTCACAGCCCTGTAAAATAATCCCTTGATGCCCTGTGCCTGTATGTTTCCCTTTTGCACTTTGTTTTTAAACTGAAGGCATTCATCATCAACAAAATCTAGGTTTAGGACAGTCGATTAATGCTTGTCTGCCAAACAGGTTGTCTGCATTTTTCCATTGCATCTTTCCTTCCCCAATCTATTTCTGATTCTGTGTTTTAGGCAGAGATGGTTCACGAGGACATAGAAAGTGCACTTGCTGACCATAAGTTTGGAAAGAAGATACGGCCACAGACCCTCAAGTAAGTGGCTTCTGTATATGGACAAACTCCAGCAGGGAGCCCAGAGAAGGCATTTCTTGGACTACAGGGGTTGCAAATTTCCTCTCCAAATTTGAGTTGTTGCAGTTTGAAAATGAATGGTGGGAGTTCACTTTGAGTAGCAAAACTTTGAGGAATTTTACCCATTTTCCATGAAGATGGAGGACAGAATTGTCTCTGGCAGCAAAATGGCTCTTTCTCTCTAATGAATGAGAATTGGATGGGAGTCTTTCAGACAGGTTTCAGTAACAGAGGAAATAGCCGAAAAGACAAGTGGAAATTCACCTCTTAATGCTATCACATTTCAGCACAATTGTTCAGAAACCATTCTGCTAAATTTCATTGTTCAGGATTTTTTTGCATCAGCTGGAGACTAATTGCAGATCATTGTGAATCAGTTTCTAGGACTGGGAAATGAAAGCAGTGACTTTGTGCAAGTGCCTAAATATGTCTTGCTGGAACTTAATAGGGCACAGATGAAGCCCTGCTTAATGCATTTGCAAATGAAAAAAATATAAAGTTGATAGGATTAGAGATAGTTGCATACTATCTTCAATCCCCATAGAAATAATTTAAACCTCGAAATTGGGGATTGTATACCAATAATATGAGTCCATCCATGTTCATCCATCTCCCTTCCAATTCACCAAAGGACACTGTCCAGTTGGAGCCTTGTCTGGAACAGTTGTTGCACTGGGGTTACTCAATCCCCTCTTCCCCATTTCATATAAAAGGGAAATAAAAGAAACCACTGCTACCTTTTCAGTGCACAATGTGTCCATTTATTCAGCCATTTTAACAAACATGTCAGAGCAGCTGCTTTGAGGAGATACTTAACTGGCTACACAGCTGACAACTATTGCACATTTAAAAGGCCCTTGCTTTTTTTGTTTTTTTTTCTCCCGATGGTGAAATGCTAGTATGTCAGCAACTTTATAATCAGGCATTTTATCCTCCTACTTGCAATCTTGATTACATATTAACCGCAGTGCAATGCTTGTAGATAATTATTGGGAACAAGGCAAGCAGTAGGAAGGTAAATGGTATGCTAGGTAAGTTGGTGAGAGAAAACAGTGGCCGCTTTGGTTCCAGAAGACAAGATGATGCATTTCTTTTCATCAGTGAAAATGAAATCAACCACAAACCCTGCAGAACCACAAGTTCAGGAAAAAAATCACCTATGCTCTGGCTTCAAATAAACTACCACAGAGCTAGAAATAAATTGACTCAGGTTCCCAAACCAGCTGATGCTATGAGATCAGACAGAGATGTGAACCAGTTTGGTCTAGTCTAGTGGTTAAGGCACCAGACTAGAAACCAGAGTCTGTGAGTTCCACTTCAGGCGTGAAAGCCAGCTGGGTGACCTTGGGCCAGTTGCGCCACACTCTCTCTCTCTCAGTACCACCCCCCCCACCCCCAGAATTACTGTTGTGGGGAAAATAGAGGAGGAAGGAATATTAGGTATGTTTTGCCACCTTGAGTTATTTATAAAAGAAAATAATAAAGGCGGGATAAAAATAAATAAGATAAATCTGGAACTGATTTTGAATTCGTACAAAAGGGTCATGTCCTAGTTGCTGTGGAAATTTACCTGAAAGTTCTCATCAATTGGACTTATGCCTTAAGATGCCCACTAGTTTGCTGTTTCTCAGTACCTGGAAGACTTGGTCATTAAAGAAACATTCCTTCATCCATATTAGTCTCTATTATCCATAGAGCTGCTGTGTGCATTTCATTCCCCTTGGCGAGCAGGAAAAAAAAACAACCCACAGGATGTAAAAGGACTGGTCATGCTTAGAAATTTCACGTAAATCAGAGATAATCTTGAAAGTATTTGTTTATCAAATTTATATAGCTGCACATCTCCCCCCAAAGGGAGGGTGCACTACAATAACAAAACAGCCAATAAAAACAGACAAAAATGTAAAAGCCACAATAATAAACAACGTAAAAACAAAAGTACTAAGCCTGGGAAAATGGAGGATAAAAATGTCCCCCTCAGCAATGGAGCAAGTATGTCGTTGTGCCTGTGGAACTTTAGAAACCAGAGAAGTATCTGAAGAAAATGTTCAACAGCCAGTTGTGGGCTTGGCCTGATACCTCTACTGACTCCTTGCTTGCTGAGAGAAGCAAAGTAGAATGGTGATTTTATGCACACTTGTTTATTTAGCATTAAATCTAGCCGAATTTAGTAGGATTTCTACAATGATCAACATATGCAGATCAGCTTAATCTGTACAGTGGATGTCAGTGAAAGGCTTTGCACTGTTAGATCATCCATAATTGAGGTCTATAATATGAAATGTTTTGTACTCCTCCCCTCTATAATTAAACATTGCTCTTAAATCCAATAAAATCCAAATTAATAAACACAGGTTCAAATTCATTTGCTCTCTGCCTGCTATTAGAGTGAATAGTACATCTTTTAGTTATCAAAACCATTCCTATTTTCCTTCTGCAGAGTGAACCAAGAGAAGATCAAGCAGAGGCAATCCATCCTTCCCCCACCTCAAGGGCCTGCACCCATCCCTTTCCAGGATGAAAGCAGAGGCTCCCAAAAGAACAACCAGAATCGTGTGGTCCCTCCTTCCCAGCCAGGTAACAGGAATAGTCACTGCTCTATCAGGCCCCAAGAACCAAAAAATTCAAAGTGGAATTATTTCTGAGTGGTTTCCTTTATTGCTCCTCAGCTACGGAAAAAAATCTTGCCAAAATAAATCAGTTTATTGATTCTTGGCATCTCTTTGAGAATTGCTAGGGAGGAGCCTTCTTAACCCTTTTTTCTCCCAAGCAAACTTTCCATGCTTTGCTGCCTCTTTGCCCTCTAGAATGCAGCCCCTCCCTCCTGGGAATCCAGACTACATTCCACCACATCCCTGAGCACTTCAGACTGAGCACCAAGCCAAGCACCTGGACCTGAGGGCCAGTTCTGGCAGCATTTGCAGGAGCCTCTCATTGCCACACTAACACGGCCAATGGAAAATCAAGGCATGTCTTAAAGACTCAAGGAAACAAGGCATTCATGAATATTTCCATATGATAATTAAAGCATGGCATGCTTAAATCCCCTTCCCCTTGGCCTTTGAACAGCCTGAATTACACCTAGATATCTTCACTGTACTGGAGCCTCCTCCTTCAACCTCTTCAGAACCTCTTTAGTTCTGGGAACAGCAGTCCCAAAGAATAACAGATTTTAAAAGATGACGGCAGGTGGTTTGTGCGTCAATAGATGGGGAAGGCAGGCTTCAACTTTGCAACATTTCTGTTTTTAATAGAACCCTTGGGCTTTACTGGAACCTCATGCAAAAAAACTGCATATGTACAAAAATAGATAGGCCCTCAGAATTGATTTGATTCTTGCTGATCAGAACAGAGGTGAGGTAGGAGTCTGTGGTGCTGTTGCTGTTAAACAATTAGGGCGTTAGAGATTCTTGCCAGTCTGCTACAAATCAACCAGAAATCTATTGCTGAATGTAGAGCTACCCACTCGATACATAGTCTGTTTTCCATCTCACAAACCTTGTGTACACTTCCAGCTGGCACTAGCTACTGATTAACTGATAACTAATTTTCTAACATTTTCAGGTGTTCGTCTAGGGACTCACCCTTTCTGGTCATTAGTTCCTCTAGCAATCACAAAGTCCTAGTTTCATTTTCTCCTCTAATCCATCGCCTCCTCCTGGGGAACAGCACATGAATGTATTTGCCCCAGTGAGTAGGAGGCGGTGGATGATGGGACTGATTACAGCAAAAAGAACCCCTCCCTGCATATGTTGGGTTTTTCAAAGAACAGCAGAGATTTTTGGCATGGGAATTAGCAGCTAATTCACACGCCCAAAGCTAAACGAAAAAGGGTGCTGTAGCTCCATCAAGAGCACAAGCATTGCAAGAAGAAATAAAGGATGTTAACCTGTCTGCTACTTTACAGCAATTTATGCAAAGTGGGTGGACATGCAGATTTCCTGCTGAAGAAACCAGAAGGACCAGAACAGAGCCACTGCCCTTTTTTAATTAATAGGAGCTTGATGCAACTTTATAATTGCATGATGGATAGCACACTAAGAGATAAAATTTTAGCCAATCGGGTGATAGAACGCAGAGGAAAGCTTCATCTGCCGATTTTTTTCCGAGAGGAAAAAATTACAAAGCTTGAGTTTTTCTCTGAAGGGAACTTTTATTGTATATGGCAGCTTTTCCTGCCTTGATGCCCTCAAGCACAAGGAACTATAAACCATCATCCCCAGCCGTCGTGTCAGTTTGACACTGAAAAACGTGTTTAATTGAAGGTTTAAGATGCTTTAAACTCTGTTGGATTGTTTTGTTGGGACTTTTTAACAGAGCTATACTTTGATCCTGAGAACTAGAATCCTATTTTAAAATTTAGTTTTGCAAAAGAGAAATAATGTCCATAAAGGGAGATGTCCTTTGTGTATGCCTTTTGAAGCAAGTTATGCATTTGCATTACAATTAATCATTCATGTATCCCAAAAGTTGAACCTGACTATCAGCCAGCTTCCCACTTCAATGTATATCTGTATATTGCAAGATGATTTAAAACATAAGGTTCGTAGAGAGACATTTTGTAATGTCAGATGAACTTATCAGATGAGAACACCTGGATTCTGGACTGTGTTAGATATGCAGTAGCAACGGGTAGAAACTAACCAAAGAGAGAAGCAACCTAGAACTAAGGAGAAACTTCCTGACAGTTAGAACAATTAACCAGTGGAACAACCTGCCTCCAGAAGCAGGTTTTTAAGAAGAGACTGGACAGTCATTTGTCCGAAATGGTATAGGGTTTCCTGCCTGAGCAGGGGGTTGGACTAGATGACCTCCAAGGTCCCTTCCAACTTTATCATTATTATTATTATTATTATTATTATTATTATTATTATTATTATTATTATTATTATTATTATTATTATTATTATTATCTAGTACTACAGTGTATTTACTTTCAAAACTTGGCACTCTGATTCTTTTCTTCCCAAAAAGGCTGTTTGAAAACAAGTCAAACTCAGTTTTGCTGCAGAGATGGCTAAAAAAGGACACATTTTAAAGGCTTATGGGGGTTGTGCTCAAGAACAATTTCATTGCAGCTCTTATCTGACAAATCCTTGGCAATGAGGCCCACACAGCTCTTTCTGTAAAACAGAATGTGGAGTTAGGCAAATTGATGAAGCTCTGCCAATTTTCTTAGATGCATGATTGTTACATCCAGAGCAGCAAAATAAATTAATGTGGGATGTTTCCACCTTCTGAGTTTTTAATAAATACTTTTAGTTCGGTAAAGGAAACTGTGTTAAGGTATTATAGGCATAAGTATTATAAGTATAGTTTCTTTATCCTATTGAACTATGTCCCTTACAAAAATTTGTTTATTAAATTAAGGTGAGGACAAAACTGAAGAAAGGTAACTGTTATGAACAAAAAACATAAAAAACCGTCTTATACTAGCTGCTTCATCATCGAGAGTTCTAATACTGGAGTCTCGTGCAGTTTTAGCACAGAAGATTGAAAAAGAAACGGTTAGTGATAGTAATTTTAAAAAAAATATGGGAGAAGATGAAGTAACCACTTGATGATAAAATCCATTTTGATAACAAGAAACTTCCTGACGGTTAGAACAATTAACCAGTGGAACAACCTGCCTCCAGAAGCGGTGAATGCGCCAACACTGGAAGTTTTTAAGAAGAGACTGGACAGCCATTTGTCCGAAATGGTATAGGGTTTCCTGCCTGAGCAGAGGGTTGGACTAGATGACCTCCAAGGTCCCTTCCAACTTTACTATTGTTGTTGTTGTTATATTATTATTATTATTATTATTATTATTATTATTATTATTATTATTATTATTATTAACAATTGTTGATTGTCCATGTGTTACCAAAGAAAATGTTTTTTTTTGAAATGCAAATAAGAACACATCAGGGAAAGATGCATTTGTCCAAGTATTTATCTGCACCTTGCCTGGAGGCGACCCCAATTTCCTAGTGGTGATTATTTAAAACAAAATGTACTTGTTGATCACACTGAATGCTCATGATTAAAGCTGCAATGAACATTTTGACTCTTAATCAGGGAGATGCAGAGTAAGTTCATGTGAACGTGGATTGCTTCTGGCTGTTTGTTTTGCTTTAAGTTCTCTCATTTATGTGTTTGCAGCAAATACTGAATTGCACCCTCGATGATATTGAGTTTTTCGTTGCGAAGCTTCAGAAAGCAGCAGAAGCATTCAGGCAACTGAACCAAAGGAAGAAGGGAAAGAAGAACAAGAAGAAAGGGCCAGCAGGTATCAACAGCTTAAATCATTGGCTGTAGGAGAAACTGAATAAAACACTCTTTAGAGGGTGCAGTGTTAGATTCAGGGGATTTTCTCCTTCAAAAGGGATAAGAAAGCATCCATAGTTTATGTCCAAAATGGGAGGACAAAGGTTGGGAAAAATGTACGTGAGATAAAGGGATAGTGGCCTATGGGGCAGCCTTTCTACTTTGACTTAGCCCACCCTGTGCAGTTTTTTCCCTCAATTTCCAGAACGGCTTCAACCTGTTTTTGTTCTGCTTAGGGGTGATAATGGTATAAGGGCTGCCTTTATTTATTTGTTTGTTTAAAAAGTTATATGACTGCCCAACTCTCTCATGGTGACTCTGGGTGGCTTACAAAGATAAAACCTCAGTACAAAACCCCAACCCAAAACTTATTCCCCTAGCGACAACAATCAGATCAGCCACTCCAAATCACTTTTGGGTCCCCAAGCCTGCTAGTAGAACATGTCTTCAGGGCCCCTTGCAAAAAAATGTCAAAGTGGGGGCCAAATGTATCTCTGTAGGGATGATGTTTCACAAGGAGGGAGCCACCACTGAGAAGATTTTCTTCTTGGCCCCATTGGATGCATCTCCTTAAGAGAGAGGACCCATAACAGATGGGTCAATACTAGAGTAGATGTCATTTTTATTGGCTTTGTGGCTTTCTTATTCCTTGTCAATTTTCTTGAGGCCTTTGTAGAATTGGACAATAAATTATTTTACAAATAATTTATAAGCAAATAGGAACACGGTCCAGGGGTTAGAAGCACCCAGCCACTCCTCAATAATTCTGTTTTGCCTTGGTGGCCCTAGCAACTTTTAATCAAAATAAACGCAAGTATAAGTTTTTTTCTGAAATTTTCAGCTGAATAGAAAATAAGATTTCATGTTTACTTTGTTTAATCATTACATGCACATCAAGGAAGTGAAAGAAGCAGCAAACATCAGGTCAAGGACTCTTTCAAGAGCCACATTTGTTTTTTAATGATGACTCCATTGCACCACATGATGTAGTTTATTATTATTAAGCTAGTACTGATAAGGGATGCCTGCTTTCATATATACCCTATCCCATCAGTCTTGAAGGATCCAGTTCAAATACTGACTTCCAAGCTAGTTCTGAAACCCACTCACCTCTTTCCTTGCTCCATTTCTCTCCTCCTGTTCAAAAATAAAGCCACTGGACCAAGATAAATAAGGCTCCTCTTTTTCACTTCTAGCTCTTTCTTAGTCTTGTCATTTTAGGTTTTGAGGCAGAAGGTAGGAACACTGGCCATTTGAGGTCAGGATGGGCCTATTTTATCCCCCCACCATTGTGACCTTGGGTCCAAGTGCAATGATTCATTTCTTCCTGTAGAATAAACAGTGATGACCTTTTAATTAGGAAACAATAACCAAAGCACATAGAGATGTAATAAAAGGCATCGTTAAAGACCTCCAATGTCTCCAATGAGAACAATCCATCTCTCAGTGTTCCCCAAGGGACTGGGACAATATTTAGTTTTGTCTATAAGGCCTTTGAGAACCAAGCAACCCCCAACCCACATAGCTCTGTTTCTGATCGGCCTGGAACATGAAGGAAAAATATAGTGGCATTTTGACCACCAGTGTTTATAGAGGTAGCTTTTAACTATGCTTGATAGGGTTAGGTCAGGGGTAGGCAAGCTTGGCTCTTTTATGACTCGTGGACTTCAACTCCCAGAATTCCTGAGCCAGCATGGCTGGCTCGGGAATTCTGGGAGTTGAAGTCCACAAGTCATAAAAGAGCCAGGCTTGCCTACCCCTGGGTTAGGTGGCTGTTTCTTTGTAGACTGCATCAATCTTTTCTCATATGGAGACTCTAAACATATACGACTTCAGATCCTGCCGTTAGCAGATAACATGTCTTCTGGCCATCCCCACTGGCTGTGCTGGCTATGGAATGATGGAAGTTACAGCCCATTGCACTGAAGGGCATCCAGTTGGGTGAGATTGGTATTTCAAACACAAATGTGCCCTCAAGGAATGTAGATTTTATGGTCAGCGTGTCACAAAGAGCTGTTTCCCTATTAATGTTTCTTTATGCATAGAGGTGACATTTTTTAAAAAAAATTTATTGTCTTTTGGTCTAAAGAGGGAGTTCTGACTCTGCGCTCCAAACCTCCACATGAAACTGAGTTTCTTGACTGCTTTCAGAAAATCAAGCTGGCACTAAATCTCCTGGTAAGAAGCAAAGGGTATTGGGTATAATTTTCTCAAGTATCAATTGGATAGGTAATGGCTTATTTGCTTGCCTCATGCTGTTATTGGGAATCAACCAAATATTATGTTTGTATAGCCAAAGAGCTCAGAATCTGAGTAGGTAGTAAACAATTTTACAAAGTTGCAAACAAAAAAAAAGCATATGGTGATGTATTGCAGCTGACACTTTAAAAAGTAACAAATGCAAGCATTAGTTTTTATGTCATCCATTTCATAAGATGCATTGAGTATTATCCTCAAAGAGACACTATACGTACACTTACTACTGGAAAATGAGAGCTGGAGACAGTGACTGTCAAGAGTAGTATTACAAGAAGATCCAAAATACCCATTCACAGAATATCAGCATGTAGGACAAATACTCTTTTGCACTGGAAATTGGATTAACTTGTATACATGTTACATATCATGTCATATAATGAAGTCTAATTTCTACTTCTACTTGTCCACGAAAAGCGAGAAGCAGAAATTCTGAATATAACAATTGCTTGTAGAGAAAATTTTAAACTTTCTCCCACCAATCATGCAGTCAAATTCTTAAATGTGAACCCTAAAACCTTTATAAAAAAAACCCTGGGCTATTTGCAAGATCTAGTTTGTTCTGGATAGATAGCTCAAGTCCAAAATGGTGATCCTCAAACTGATTGTTCTCAGTGTGTCCCTACCGCAGCCTTGCCAAACCCTGAGCTCTTAGATGTGTTGGATTACAATTCACATCATTCCCAGCCAAGTGCTAACTATTGACAATGAGAGTTCTATTTATTGGTTTGAAAACTGTTTATGCTGCATGTTCGTTGTTGAAATACTTAACTATGCTGTTTAGCAGATACATTGGACTGTAATACAGAAGAAAAAAATGCATCAGCCCTTTCCAAGACTTTTCTGACAGTGTGTCCTTGTTGTATTTGAGAGGGAAAAGAGGTTTCCCCTCTGCAGCATTTGTCTAAAAATGTACTCAGAGAGGTGAAAGCTGTAGAAAACCGAATAACCATATCTTCACGGGCATCGTGTGCAACGTCATTATCTTTTGGGCAAACTGGCAGAACATGGTTAATAGGCTAGTTCAGTACCTGTGCAAATCTTGAGGCAGCCTTAACAAGTGCGTCATATAAGAGGTAGTGTGATATGACGGGTCAGGCATTGGTATGGAACTTGGCAAGGCAGGCTTAAATTTACCTTCAGTCCTAGAAATCCCTTCTTTCTTAACAAGCCCTACCTCACAAGGATGTTATGTGGGAAAAGAAGATGGGTGGAGGAGTGCTTTGTAAGACGTCTTGCCCTCATGGAGGAAATAACCCACAAGTAGATGAGTAGATAGACAAATGGATGAATGGTTTTACTATATTTGTTTATCTATTAATTAAATGTATATGATCACCCATCTCGCGAAAAGTGACACTGTGCAATACTGTTATGCTGATTCTTGCAGGATGGGAGAAGTGTCAAGGCTACAAGCAGTTGCCAAGCTATTGTTTGAGCCTTGTTGTGAAAATAGCAATAAGGTAGCAAATCCTTACCACTAAAAAGAATGGATATGTTTTTCTTTCATATCAATAGCCACATTTACCATTCTTATAAATCCCTTTCCTGGGGTTTCCTTTATAGTTTAGCCTCTTTCAGGTGCTACACTGCAGAAGATTCAAGCTTGGCCTGCCCAGCAGACTGCAGTTAATGCAGTTGCATCATATAATTTAAACAAGCTCTGCTAATAAAACATAATGTTTGACTAACGATACAATTGTATGTTCCTTAAAAACCTCAAAAGAACTCTTCTGGATTAAGTGGGATCAACTTAATCTAGCCCTTAGTAATTCCTGCAATAATTGATCTAATGCCAAGAGCCAACTGCCCACCTGATCATGGGAATAAGGTACAGTCATAATGCAGTACCTAATTTGACTTTGTAGAAGAACCTGGATACATGATTTATGTTACTTTAGAGAGAATTAGTTTACAGCATCTGGATATTGAAATATGCCGGATATTTTCTTGGGCATTTCTTGAGGTTGCTAAACATTTTTGCTGTTTGCATTTTATTTTTGAACAGTTATAAAATAGATTTAGATTTAACTTGTTTTTCTTCTCTTCTCAGGCCAAACTGAAAAACCATATTCAGAATCCAAGTGCTTCAGAATTAGTCCATTTCCTGTTTGGACCACTGGAACTGGTATAAATTACCTTCTCCCTTATTCAATAAATTTTAATCCAGAGTTTCTTATCTAATGGCAACCAGATATGTTGACCTCTGATTCCCTGAATTCTAACTGGCCATGTTGCATGCAATTTCTGGAAGTAGGTTTGAGAAGTATAACTAAAACCAGCAATAGGCAGGTTTTTGACGCATATTACATTTTTCTAGCCTGTTTAAATATTCATCTATTCCAGATTAGGGACTGATTTACAATATTCCAAGGAGTAACCTGGGAGGTTGAAAAGCTCATGGCAAACAGAGAGGATTTATTTCAGTTTCCCCAAAATATCTGAGTATGGAAATAGCAAAGCTATCATATCTAATGAGTCAACTCATGAATTTCTTACTCTGGACAAGCACATGACTATTTTACATAACACCCCCCAAAAAAAGCAGAAAAAACAAAATGTTCTTTCTTAAAAGAAAAATAAATTTGTGATAGATGTGGAGATTTTTACAATTTCCAAAAAGTAGCTGAATTAGTTTTTTTCCAGCAAAAGTAGGACTCTTAACAATACCTTAAAGTATAACATGAATTGTTGCAAAACTTTTGGGGGAATCACAATCCAGTTATAGTCATTCATTATTAACGGCAATGATGGAAAAAAAATAACAAAACATGTAGTTGTCAAGTCCTGTAATAGGAAGGTATCTTTAATGGTAGTCTGGGGTAGATACAAAATCTTGACACCTATACAGTACAGGTAGTCCTTGACTTACAACAGTTCATTTATTGACTGTTCAAAGTTGCAACATTGAAAAAAAAGTGACTTATGACCATTTTTCACACAACTGTTGCAGCATCCCCATCATGGTCACGTGATGAAAATCCAAATGCTTGGCAACTGACTCATATTTATGACAGTTGCATTGTCCCGGGGTCATGTGATCACCTTTTGCCAAGCAAAGTCAATGGGGAATCCAGATTCACTTAACAACCGTAGGGATTCACTTAACAACTGTGATCATAAAATGGGGCCAAATTCATTTAACAATTGTCTTGCTTAGTAACGGAAATGTTGGGCTGAATTATGGTCTTAAGTCAAGAACTACCTGTAAAGGCCTAAAAATTGATCTTCCAAACACGCGTTAACCATATTGTAAGATTATTGGAAATTCTCATTTGTGATTTCTTGTCTGTAATGCAGATTGTTAACACCTGTGGAGGCCCTGAATTTGCAAGGTCTGTCATCAGTCCACTTCTTTCAAAGGATACCACAGATTTCCTGAAAGGCCATCTAACACCAAAGGAAATGGCATTGTGGGAATCCTTAGGAGAGACTTGGACAAGGTCAAGGTATGTAAATAAAGCCAAGCAAAAGAGGAACCCAGAGAAGGATTCTTCCAGACCAATTTTATGATTGAAAGAATAAACTCAAAAGCAAATACAAACTATTAAAAATACAAGCAGTAAAATACAAACACAAAAAAATGGGAAAAAAGAAAAAAGGGATTAACTTTCACCATCATCCCACCAATTGAAAACAATTTTAAAATAGTTTATCTCCATCTCTAAATACATAATTTCTCTTCATTCTGTAGCTCATCTGGTAAATAAAAACCAAAATCCAAATACCTCCTGGATTGTTATTTGCCAGCAAAAGTCCAGTAAGGGAAACCAGACAAAACATTTTTTTTTCTTTTAGTTCTGGGTGAATAAGCTAGTTTTGTAAACTTTCCCTAAGTTTTTAAGAATCTCATTTTTAGTCCCTTCAAAAAGAGTCCCAGAGCTAGTTTTCTATTTTTGTTGGAACTACAATTCTTTCAGAACTTTAGCAGATTTCTTTTATATATCCAATAAATAATATTTGTCCTTTTGTGTTTGTCCCCTCCAATAGAATCCTACAAGACCTTAATAGAGTTTTTTTGTATGTCTAATAAGAAAAAGTTATTGAAGTCCATTTCCTGGTTCAAACGTTGTATATATCCTTTAGAAAATATATCATCCATCAGTTCCATTTGTATCTCCATATCTTTCTCTATATTCTTCTTGGTTCTTATCATAATTAAGTCCCCCTTCAAAATAATTTCAAATTTATCTGTTGCAACTTGTTCTTGTTCTCTAGCATCATTATAACATCCTGTGTCCATCTCATCAATTTTACCTATTTTATCAAAACGTTTGGCAGAGAAATATTCCAAAATTTCTGTGGACCCTTAATCCATTGTTAACTTTCCAAAATCCATATTTGAAATATCCTTTTAATGCATAATCGGAAAAAAATGTTTATATATTTATTTTTATTTAGGTAATTTGTATGGCCACCCATCTCACAAGTAACTTTGGGTGGCATATAACAAAACCAAAACAATATTTCAAAGACTTTTAAAATCAAATTTAAATTATTTTTCTCTCAAGAGAAGTGAAGTCATCCGATGAATAGAGCTAAATCTTGCTGATCCAAAGAGTCTTAATCTCTCCAGTACAGTACAAAAATAATATATCCAAAAAGTGATTAGGAAATGAGGCTCAGTTAAGCTTAATGTCCATAGAAAGCTCTGTTGCGAGGGTGAGTTTGATGGAACCCTGATTCCTAAGTATTCAACTCATAAGCCAACTGCAAAACAGTGGTTTCCATGGTATACTCACAAGGAGTGGTTGATCAGAGTCATGCAGATAATCTCAACAATCTCCCCTTCCTCCTAAATCCTGCATTTAGCCATGATTCTCCTTGCAAATGTGATCCTGTTACTAGCAGGACATCAGCTCATCATGGTGCTCACAGGAAGTCTCATGTCTTCCTTGGCTGAAGTTGGTGAAAGGCAAAATTCCCTAAAATGCCATCTGAACAAGAATAATGTGGTCTGAAGAAAAGATTTCCCCGATTTAGAAAGTGAGGCCCATAGTTTTAGCAATGGAGCACACATTAGCATTTCTTCCCCACTAGTTTCTCTCTTCATGAATTTAAAACCATAGAGACCCCAAAAGCACTTGTGGACTACAGTCAGAAAATAGGATGCTACCAGTATGAACAATGATTGTTTTGTGTCTAGCTTTGTAAGCTCATTGACAGCATTTGTATGTGAGCTAAGCAATCAGAATGCTGATTTTCCAAAAATATGCTCAGCTTTGAGACATAATAATCATAGTCTAAAATGGGAAAGGGCATCGTATGTTCTTGCTCCCTATAAAATAAGCTTATTTTTAATATGTGTTCCAAGAGCCGAATGGCCAAGAGATGCCAACATCCCAAGATATGTTCCAAAGTTTCGCAACGGATGGGAGCCACCCCTGGAAATCTTTCATGGGGCTCCATGGGAAATTGATATTGGCCATCTGCAAGAAGAGGTACTTTCCTTCCTTCCTTCCTTCCTTCCTTCCTTCCTTCCTTCCTTCCTTCCTTCCTTCCTTCCTTCCTTCCTTCCTTCCTTCCTTCCTTCCTTCCTTTTTTAAACTTATTTACTCAAATTGTGAGCCAAATACAATGCTGTTGTTGAAGTAGATAGATAAATCTATGAATGGTTCATATTAATTTAAAAAAAAATAGGAAGGTGAATTGATCATTCAAAGCATGTTGAACATTTTTGATACTTAGCTAACTTGCAGCGATCTAGCTAAGCATTGCCTACCCCTGGCCTAGGCACACTCATGTGATTTATTTGCACTGTTCCAGAATCAATCTGCATCTTTGTGTTCTCATGTCATCACTGAACTGATTTATTTGTGACTTGCCAAACAAACCAGAAAAAAAAAACCCTTTTTGTTTCCAGCAGTGAAATTCTCAAAACGTTATGAGTATCTTGTTTTCCTGCTGGTGAAAACCTTGCCTCATTTCACCTCCCAATGGCTGGGCTTCAGCTAACATAGCATTCTACTCTCCCACCCATAAAAGGGAAAGATAACTAGCCTTCTTTATAATAATCACTTAGATATTTTTGTATATGACCAAATCCCAAGTTACCTTGCTCATACCACTTTAAAAGGCAGTGAAGATTGATTTGCATTGTTTCAAATCTGCAGACCTACGCAAATTCCAAGAGCACAGCAGCCCAAGCAAGAAACCAGGATGAAATTAACAAGAGCTATTTCAGTGTCGTCCCCCCCTCTGTTCCTCATTGAACTAACCAGGATGTAAATCAATCTGCTCGGGGATTTTTGACAGACAGATCTTTTGACATAGTTGGGGGGAGGGGGAGATACTGATTTTTTAAAACGTGTGGAATGGTGGAGGAAATGAGATTTTAGTTGCTCCAGAACTATTTCTCTCTTTCTCCCTCATTTTGTGTCTGATATCTGTCCATAGGTAGTTCTCCTCTCTTCCTCTCCCCTTTTTAGTCAAAACTGAAGCCTACATCCATGGTTAGAACCTTCAGAGGTTCTAGCTCAGGGGTCAGCAACCCGTGGCTCCGGAGCTGCATGCGGCTCTTTCATCCCTCTGCTGCGGCTCCCTGTCCTCTGTCGCCGTGTGCAGTCCCACAAACAAAATAAGTTTGTGGGACTAAAAAAAGTTCAATTAATCAATTCCAAATTCTCACAGAAAAAAAAGCAGTGGCAGTGGGGCACTGTGTGGGGGTGGGGGGGAAGCAGTGGCAGTGGGGCGCTCCATGGGGAGGGGAAGCAGCAGTGGTGATGGAGCGCTCTGTCAGGGGGATGGGGGAAAGCAGTGGCAATGGGGCGCTCTGTGCAGGGGGGGGAGAAGCAGCAATGGCAGTGGAGCGCTCCATTGGGGTTGGATGGGGGGAAGCAGTGGCAGCAGGGTGCTCCATGCGGGGGGGGGGGGGAAGCAGCAGGGTTTTGTGGCTACCAGTGTTTTCTTTTCTGTGGGAAACGGGTCCAAATGGTTCTTTGAGTGTTTAAGGTTGCAGACCCGTTCTAGTTAGTTGCAAACTGATGACATGATTTAATACCACTTCATGAGATTATTCATGCAATAGGAATGGTAGTTTGGCAGCCAGGCAGGTTTGCCCTCTTACAAATACTCTTTTATTTATATGTGTGTGTATATGATCTCCTGGAAACTGATATTAGTGAAAGTACCACCTTTCTTATTATGATTTTGATGGATAAAAATGAGGAACTTTCTTTGGGACGTGTGCATTTGCCTTATTAATAATATTCTGGTCTCTTTCTCCTCCTCCTCTCCTCCTTGGAAGCTGTCATCATCCAATGGGGGTCCCAATCGTCAGTTGAAGCCAGTCCAGACTTCAGACCAAAAGCAAGGAGTGGATGCCTTTGCTCAGCATGTTACTCAACATGTACATAGGTATTTTCCTTTCACTGTTTTATTTGTGGGATTAAAAAATGTGAGTGACTGATGTCACATCAATTTTTTTTTCACTTTATTGAGGTGGGGATCTGTCTTTTCAGAAATAACACAACTTTAGGTTGAGGGCCAAGCTGGGATCTGCATTCCTGCAATTGGATGACACCAGGGCAAAAACTACTGTACGCTCAATTTAATTTAGTATTTTATTTAAGTGAAGTTAATTTAATGTGATTGAATAGTTTTCTTTTTCTGTCATATTAAATAATTCAATGGTAATCATGTTGGGACTCTATGAAGTCTGTGGCTAATATTTTGAGTGATTGCAGCCACCCTGGGACCTCAGATTGTACACAACAGCCTTAGTGGGGTTTCACTGTGTAACTATGGAAGGCTGAAATAATTGCCCTCTTTTATCTTTTTAACTGAAGACATGAAACAAGACAAAAAGGATTACAGAGTTTTAAAAACTAACAAAGAAACCAGAAAAAATATCAAAAATAGGAGAGGGAGGGAGGGGGGGGAATGAGAGAAAGAGAAAGAAAGAAGAAGAAAGTAACTTCAGAATACCCAATATATGTGTGATCTTAACACCTTATATTGGCTTAAATATCCATGTTTAGTACTATATCAAAATGACATTTGTACGGATGAAGAAAAAATATTAATAGCGTTAGTATAAATGAATATACGATGACCAGTGGCCTTCACAGTAGGGTTCACGAGTGATTCAGAGTAATTCATAGTATTTTTGAACAGATTTCAATGTCACTGATCCAATGAAACCATTCTCCTAGTCTCCACCGTTCTTTCAAGTGACTCTTTTTACACCCACTTAAATATCATTCTCCTTTTCCTATTTGTGCCTCTCTGTGTTTCTCATGTTGGGAGGCACTTCTGGAAAAGATCACTACCTTTTCTCCTGGTCACATGATGTTCCCCGTCTTGGTTTCAAACCTCAATCCATGAAAGCTAATATTTTCTCTTTTATCTATTCCAATTTAATACAAGCAGGAGAACAAGGAATCCAGCTGCTGTCTTCTACTTGTTAACTTAGCTTGATATTTCACACATTCGTATGCTGCCAAGTTTCATTTCAACTCTTGGCAGAACTGAGGTTGCAGTTATTGTCTTACGATGTCTTGTCCAAGGCCTGGCTTGCTTAAGAAAAAGTATTTTGTAATATGAATTAAAACTATGTTCCGAAGGGTTATTGTTTTAGTTACTTTTACAGGCAGACTTTAATTATTTTGTTGACATAATGTGTAGTTTAATTTTTTGCAGGAACTATATAAGCACATGAGCTAAAGAAAGCTGGAAAAATATATTGGTGCGTCATTTAACTTCAGTATGGTATTTTAAATTAGGCCATGAGTTACCCTGACTAGTAATGTGATAATGCCATTATATATTTCTTGCAAAAAATAAATAAAATCAGAAGGCATTGTCATCCTTTTCAACTAGCCAATTTTGTTAAAATGTGAATTGAATTCCGACTAGAAATTTGTTAATGGAGAAATGTGCTGCCAAATTTTTTTTTTTTTTTTTGCCACAATAGACTAACCTGGCTCTTCCCCTACAATATCTTTCTTGCAGGAATTTTGAGGCCCAAGATATGGCTCAGTCAAAGATATACGCCAAAATTCTTTATGATTTCACTGCTCGAAATGCAACTGAACTGTCAGTGCTGAAAGATGAAATTCTGGAGGTAAAAGAACGAATCCAAGATCCTTGCAAATGCCTGGAAAAGGGAGGCAGGAGGCGGGCGTGATCACACAAGCTTTGAATGGATCCTTCAACCCTCCACACCCAATATCCCATATGAGATATTTCAGGCAGGGAGGAAGGAGAAGGAAAGTTGCACTTTAATACTGTGCAGCACTAACTGGTGTATACGATGGAGAAGGCACCTATGGGGAAGCTTTCGAGTTGACTAGTCATTCTCAAAGCCAAATGGGCAAGGGGCAGGAGGCACTCGACTTTGGGGAAAGAAGATTAAAAAGCAGATAGGATGGAAATTCAGTTATTTGCTAGTAAAGTTTTTCTGTAAAATTATCTGAACGCGATGACATATTCTCAAGGGAAAAAATATGCCAGGCTATTTACAGAACAGAAATAACTGTGTGCTCAAGAATGTAAAGAGTGACTTCTTGGTTTAATTGTGCAAGGAATATACAGGTAGTCCTCGAATTACCCCCAAAATTTCCATCGCTAAGTAAGGCGGGTATTAAGTGAACTGTGCCTGATTTTGTGATCTTTTTTGCCAAGTGCAATCACTGCAGATAAGTGAATAACATGGTTGTTAAGCAAATGCAGCCTTCCCCATTCATTTTGTTGGTCAGAAGCCAGCTGGGGAGGTTGCAAATGATGATCATCTGACTCAAGATGCTGCGAACATCATAAATGCGTGCTGATGGCCAAGTGTGATCACGTGACTGTGGGGATCCTACAATGGTTGTAAATGGGAGGGCATAGTCCTAAGTCACTTTTTTCGGTGTCATTGTAACTTCAAACAGTTGCTAATGAATGGTTGTAAGTCAAGTAAGTCTACCTGTAAAAGGTAAAAATTCTAGTGGAGATGTTTAAACAAACCACAGAACGTAATCTTTCGTAGCAGATAAATTGTTTTTTTTTTATTCACAGGTGTTGGAAGATAACAAACAGTGGTGGAAGCTGAAAAACCGAAGTGGACAGGCTGGTTATGTTCCATATAATATCTTAAATCTGATGACCCAGGAGGATTTTGCAGCAATGATGCAGGTCTGATTTAGCTCTTAAATTAGAGACCGTAGTTCTTTAAAATAAACACAAAATTGCATAGGTGACTTTGGTAGATATGCTTCCCTAAGTGATTCTGGCTATTAATTTTTCTTAACAACAAAGAAATCATATTTTAGTCTCACACACACACACACACTCCCTCTTCACAATTCTCTTTCTTTAACAATTCTCCTTCTTTATTAAAACAACAGTGGAATGGCATAGATACGTTTCTTCCTCCCTCCCTTTCTCCTCAAAACAATAATGTGAGCTAGGGCAGACAAAAATACTCATTGACCCTAAACTGACCTTCTAACCCAGGGGTAGGCAACCTTGGCTCTTTTATGACTTGTGGACTTCAACTCCCAGAATTCCTGAGCCAGCTGGCTTATGAATTCTGAGAGTTGAAGTCCACGAGTCATAAAAGAGCCAAGGTTGCCTACCCCTGTTCTAACCCTTCATGTCTGAGGGAAGATTTAAATGCATTCTTTGAATTGCACCATGTTATATTTCATTAGGTAGCTGTGTGCCAATATATCAGATACAGTTCCTGGTGAATATTCTTTACAAAAGTAGTTTTAAAGGATAAAACTTTTCCTAAAGAATTAGGGTGCCACCTGGGCACAAAAATCATGCAGGCTATTAATTCAGTAAATAAATAAATAAATCCTATTTATAGAGCCACCCATCTCACAAATATGATTTTGGGTCACATACAATCAAACAAACCATACAAATATCCTGCTTCAGGTAGTCCTCACCTTACAACAACTGAGCTCAAAATGTATGTTGCCAAGTGAGAAATGTGTTAAGAGATATTTTGCCCCACTTTACGACTTTTCTTGCCACAGTTAAATGAATCACTGCAGTTGTTGAATTAGTAACATGGTTGTTAAGTGAATCTGGTTTCCCCATTGACTTCGCTTGTCAGATGGTTGTAAAGGGGGATCACATGGCCCCCAGGACATTGCAACCATCATAAATGTGAGTCGGTTGTCAAGCATCCACATGTAAATCACGTGATCCTGGGGATGCTGCAATGGTCGTAAGTGTGAAAAATGGACATAAGTCACTTTTTTCAGTGCCGTTGTAACTTCGAATGGTCACTAAGGGAACTGTTGTATGTCGAGGACTATCTATACTGAAAGAAGTACTCATTTCTGTGGTGGTCTTTAATGATACATTTTCGTAGAGAATCAAAGTCTCTGTTCTGTTATCCACAGAGATATCTGCCTATATACATAGATATTAATCTCCATCATAATATTCCAGCATGTTGGAATCTCAGCCAAATGCCAGTAAAAGCAGATGTCCTAAGCAGCTTTATCTCTAATAAACTCAGAACGATGGTAGGAATTTTATAATTGGACACAACAATAAATCAAGGATTTACATCAGTTAACTGGTTATACTTTCTTGTCAAGCAATAAGGAATGAAGGATAATAGAAATCTGATTTTTACACATTGGGCATTTTGTAGGGTAATCAGAAATACCGAGACCTGAGTCCAAGAGCATCTGGATCTTCCAGCCCTTCCCATAAGTTACCTCCTAGCTATGCTGGAGAGAAGTGGGGAAGTGAAATGGCAGCCCACAATTCTTCAGAAGCCAAAGAACGTAAGTACCCATGCAGTCTGAACTCATATATTTAACATTTTAAAGGAAAGGTACATTATTACACTGGCCAAAAATTACTGATCGTTCAACTCAGATCAGTTGAAAGATCAGCACCAAGAACCTTTGAACTAAGAACTAATCTTAAATGCGTAGCTGGGTTGCAATACGCAAGTTAAAAGAAAAGGCATTATCACACATGTTTATAAAAGATAAATTATGTATTGGAAGGTTTGATCCTTTTGTAATTGTTTAAAGAAGGCAAATGTAACTTGTTTATCATGAGTTCTTATTATAAATAATGAAGCAATCTCGAGAAGCCACCTCAGTCTCAAATGTGCATTGAAATGATCTCATAGCATTACTGGTGGACAATCCATCGCTTTGTAATACCTCTTGGTATTATATTTTGCTTTAAATTATCCTCATACTGTAGTTACTTGTTCCCAAAGTAGGAAGGACAGTTCATCTATTTCTCTGCCATATTTTAATGTTCTCAATAGTAGGCTTGCAAATTTAACGCACGTGGAATAAAATTCAATGTACTGTAGGTCTACTTGGAAATATATTCCAATTACTTTGAAGGCTGACTCCCAAATACATACAGTAAGTATAAAATAAGATTTCAGTTTGATGCTTGTAGATTCAGTGGTTGACCATTAACTTTAAAGGTTTTCATGGGAAATGCAAGTTGCGTGGAAGAGACTTAAGAGCACACTTTTTTTGGGAAGAAAATTTTGGGCTGTGCTCTCCATTTACGACAATCGAGCCCAAAATTCATGCTGTTAAGAGAGACAGTTGTTGAGTGAGTTTTCCCCCATTTTATGACCTTTCTTGCCACAGTTCTTAAGTGAATCACTGCAGTTGTTAAGTCAGTAACATGGTAGTTAAGTGAATCTGGCTCCCCATTGACTTTGCTGATCAGAAAGTCGCAAAAGGAGATCAGATGTCCCCGGGACAGTCAAATCGACATAAATACATGCAAGTTGCCCAGCGACCGAAGTTTGATCAAATGGCCATGGCAATGCTGCAATGGTCATAAGTGTGACAAACAGTCATAAGTCGCTTTTTTTCAGTGCCGTTGTAACTTTGAATAGTCACTAAATAAATGACTGTAAGTCGAAGACTACCTGTAGCTGGAAATGAACATCTTTAAATGTGCTTTTATATATAACTTAAATATAATCAAATAATTGAGGAAGAGACTTCCTGTAACAAAAAATGCTTTAAATGATTGATAGCCCTGATGCCTGTTTTGAACTTGCATAATTTTTCCTCAATTTCTTTTTTTAGAATTAATCCATCACATGGACGAGGTCAATGATGAATTGCTGAAAAAGATCACAAATACAAAAATCCAGCAACCTCAAAGGAATTTCAGAGTAGAGAAGACCCAGCACGTTCTTGTGCCCTTAACCTTTGAATCCAATGCTGAGGAAGTCAGAGTCTGGCTGGAAGCAAATTCATTCAGCAAAGGGTAAGTGGCTCTTCTTTTTCAATGCCTCCCCAGATGTTTTCTTTTTTAATTTCTTGCAATTTTCCTTTCCCTTCCCTATAACTGTAGGCTAAGGATAATGGAAGTAAGTCTAATGCATCTATAGGGCAACAGATTCATTTTTGTTTCAGATAATGTGAAGTGATTGGGATAGCAGGAAACAGTGCATACGTGTGTGTTTCTGCTTGCTTTTTTATTTGACAGTGAAGTTTGGATATGTCAGGAGAAATATAAAAGTTAAGCTGAATGTGGTGAGATGGAATGTGTGTGATAAAACAAGTGATGGGCTCAAGATTATATGGAGTTCAATGATTGTGGATGGAACACTAAGTTAGATGACCAGTATGAAGAAAGTACATTGAGGTGATTTGAGCCTATATAGATAGTATGATCTAGGATCAAATTACGAAGCCAATATATGAAGGAAGAGTAATTGGATTGCGAGGAAGAGGAAGGCTGAGAAAGTTGATGTGGTCCTGATTTTATTTAAATAAATGAAAAGCAGTGTAGGATAAAGTAGTAGGATTGTAGGGACCGAATGATAGTAGGATTGTAGGGACCGAATGTAGTAGGATTGTAGGGACCGAATGATAAAGAGAGGTATGATGAAGGGTGTTTGTGTAACTTGAGTTGTATTTCCTTTGCTTTTTCTGAGGTGCTTGCTAGTTCTTAACTCCTTTCCTGTGCTCTGCATAATATTGCTTACCCTCAGGGGACTAGCACATATAATCAGTGCTTAAAGATTACCCTCCTGAGAAAGATGTTAAGGAATAATTGTAGAGAGACATCTGGAGATGCAAATCAATGTATGTGTTTTTAAAAAATAAATAAATAAAGTGTGTTACTGCTGCTGGGCACATGTATTACCATCTTCTTCAGTTTCATTCTTCTGTAAAGGGCATTGTATAAATATACTTTCAATTTAGAATAGCCAAAATAATCCCTACTTACAATGAAACATTTGGATGTTATACTGATTAGTGCAGGATTTCCAGTGAATCATAATGTAAAAACTATCTGCAGATCACTGAGGGATAGTTTTATTGTGCTTAGTTGTATCCTGGCTAAAAAGGAGAATGACAGGAACTGCCTTTGCGTATCAGACGGCTGTTCTGTTATCCTCATAACTACTCCTAGATTAAAGTTTACATAACTATGACAGTGATGATTAGGTCTTTTGAGTAGTTTGTCCACTACTTATGTATGTCAGTAAAGGATCTTTTATACCTGCGCAAAATGGCACAGGAGGAAAGGGCAAAAACAACCAGTTCTGAAAGAGGTTTAAAAAATGTATTACTGTAGTTTAGGTTTAGTGTTGTTTAGTGTTTAGTGTTTAGTTTAGTTTATAGTTCTAGTTCCAGTTCAGTTTTAAGAAACTGGTCCACTTTTCAAATTTCTTATATTTCATGAAGACTGAATGCAGACCTTTCTCAGTGAAGAGATCATGGCATCTTTTTAGAAACCTTTGAAGCAGATGTCAAGGATACAGAACTAATTGCAATCTTCTGTAAATTTAGGATACCTTCCTCCCTCAGAAACTATTGGCCTATGATGAAAAGTGTCAAATGTCTAACTCTAAGGCCTTGTACCTCTTTAAATAGTGCTTTTTCCTTAACATTTTTTTAGAACCGTGGAGCATCTTGGCATACTGACAGGAGCACAGCTTTTCTCCTTGAACAAAGAAGAATTGAAAAAAGTATGCGGAGAAGAAGGTGCCCGGGTATTTAGCAAAATCACAGTGCGAAAGTCTTATCTAGAGGTAAGGTTTCTAAAATAGCAACCCTTTGATGATCACATCCATAATTTAAAGGATGGGTAGTAACATTATAGTGTAGTCCTAATCTTTTAAGACTGTTAATACTGTGAGGGAAATCTCAAGATCCTGGGGAAAAATGCTGCTTTAAAGTGTTACAGATGGACTAATAGATTTCATTGCTGTGCTAATAAGTTAGTTCAGTGGCTCTCAACCTGTGGTCCATGGACCTCTGGGGGTCCATGATGTCGTCAAAGGGGATCTGCAAAGGTTTGAAGAAACGTTATGATTTAAATATTGAATTTTTGGAGGTCCCGTGGCCATGGTGTGTGGCCACAAAAGGACTTTAAAAGGGATCTGTGGTGGAGAAATAGTTGAGGACCATTGAGGTAGTTTATTGTTCATGTACTTTCAGCCAGAGCAGAAATTAATTTGTAACCTTTAAGAACTGACTATATCTTCTAAATGAAATGCATTTTTATAGGGCTAATAAAAGTAATGTAACAATAATCCCTATATTTTATTCTGACTGTCCAGTCTCTTAAAAACTTCCAGTGTTGGAGCATTCACAGCTTTTGGAGGCAGGTTGCTCCACTCATTAATTGTTCTAACTGTCAGGAAATTTCTCCTTAGTTCCAAGTTGCTTCTCTTTTTGGTTAGTTTCCATCCGTTGCTTCTTGTCCTGCCTTCAGGTGCTTTGGAAAATAGCTTGACTCTCTCTTCTTTGTGGCAGCCCATGAGATACTGGAACACTGCTATAATGTCCCCCCTCGTCCTTCTCTTCATTAAACTAAACATACCCAATTCTAACAACCATTCTTTATATGTTTTAGCCTCCAGTCCCCTAATCATCTTTGTTGCTCTTCTCTGCACTCTTTCTAGAGTCTCAACATCTTTTTTACATTGTGGTGATCAAAACTGGATGCAGTATTCCAAGTGTGGCCTTACCAAGGCATTGTAAAGTGGTATTAACACTCCACGTGATCTTGATTCTATCCCTCTGTTAATGCAGCCTAGCACTGTGTTGGCTTTTTTGGCAGCTGCAGCACACTTAATATAAAGATAATAAGTATGTGTAGTGCCATTAAAAGTTTCAGAGCAAAGTTCATTAATCATCTACTGTATGATGCATGGATGTTACTCTTTTGTACCAGCTCCATGAAGATAATCAAATCCAAATTTCTAAGGGCTTTGCTTCAAGTAACTCATTGTTTTATCTTACCTCATGCTAAGACTAGAATTTGAGCTAATTTCTTTGGAGACCAAATGAAACCACTGGTTGAAATATTGGACCAATTTACGCTTCTTTGATAGCACCCCCGTTTCTCTGATTTTGCAGGATAACCGCATGTTCACACAAAAGACTGGAATTGTTGTGAAAGGTTCTGGCCTATCAGGTCTTTATTTTGTTTGGCTCAGAGAACTTGGTTGGAATTGAAACAGCGGCTCCTCAGCAGTGTCATTTTACAGGATTAAATCATCTTCCAACAATGTATTTTGCAGGCTTGTGCTCTCTTACACTAAAAAGATTAGCAAGCATTCTTTGCCTGGCCCACAAAAGATCCCTTACCTTTGCCTAAGATTGCCACTTGTTAGGAAAAAGACTACAGATTTCTCTGCAAAAACAACTTTGTCCAAGTTCATTAGAGGAAACAAATTTATATATCCCCTGGCAATGCCCTTTTATATGTCATAGTGCTGAATTAATAGCACCTCTCTTAATTACAACCATGCTAATCAAAGGGGGAAAATTATTTTCCTCATCTTAACTGACAGATTACAACATTTCTACGGATGGGCTGCTAAATTGTTGCAATAGTTATTTCTGCTAGATATTTAGTTGTCTAGTGATCCTGATAATTTATTTGCATTTTATGTTTATTTTGAATCTCAATCATTGACTTTTCTATATATGCAGTTCTTATAGTTCATGTGCTTTTGTCATGGATTGTCAAATCAATAAAAAAAAAAATTTCTGTAGTAAAACTGCAGGTCTAACTTTTAAGTAATAATATGGCTTGCATCTTTCTTAGTTCTCCTTCATAGGATCCACCAGGATATTATGTGTGTGTATACTTTTAGACAAATATTCACCTTGAATCAAGGTTTTGCAGTGGTTGGGTGCAACATTGATTTCATTTTTGCAGGAACAGGAGTAAGATTTTAGTTTCTACAGGAACTGCAGCAGCTCAGGACATAGCTTTGAGTCTCTGTCAAATCAGAGCATGACCATAATTCTTTGTTTAAAATTGGGAGAGTCTCTTGCTCACAAGAGAAGAAAATTGCAGTCATCTCAAATTGCTTCTGAGAAATCTGAGAGAAGAAACCATAGTGGTGAACTCACTCTTGAAAATGCTAAATTACTAAAGTGATTTGTCTTATGTAATTTTTTTTAAATAAAATTCATTATCTTTTTTTTTCTTACAGAAAAATAGAGAGTCGTCAGAACTTGAGCAAATCATGAAGCAACGCCAAGAGAGGATTGATTCTTCTATTTAAGTTATTTTGGTTTATTTCACCTCTAGTCATATATATTTACTTGCACGAAAAAGGGAAAAGAGGAAAAAATAGAACGGAGTACCTCTTCAAGTGAGACCGTTGGGACTATCAATGTACATTGCCATTCCGACCGACTGTTCCTTCAGCAATGTTGACAAAGGGAACACCAAACTCCCTCACTAATTTGACAATGCATTGGGAAAGAAGCTGTAGTATTGAATGAAGTATTATATTTTTATATTGCTATATTTTATACATGATGTTGTCTATGATTTCAGAGCATGAGGACGACCAGAATTCTGCTCTAAGCAAAGGTTGGATTGAAGCAAAACAACCAAATCAATCTATGCAGTACGTTTTCTCTGTGGCCCATCAGTGCATCCAGAACTGGCTGGAAATACCGTTAGTCATAAGCCAGCAAAGCCATGTGCTTTGAAGCCTGCATGCTTCTAAATCCTCTGCTAGTTTTGTACGAAACTCAGTACAGTCTGTGTCCAGCATGTAGTGGGGAATCTTCTGCAGCACTTTTGCTACATACAAAAGCTTATCATTAGCAGGCAAGATGTTTAAGTTTGCCTGCTTTTTTTCCTAGAGCTATTCTTCCCCCCCCCCCCCCGAGCTGCTTAAAAAAAAAAATCCATGCAATCAAAAAGGGCCTTTGCACTGTAATAAGTCAGGTTTATCCAATGCCAGTTTAATGTTTAGCTGCTTCATTCATATTGAAAGTGATAGCATTCTTTGCTTGCAGGAACACTCCTTTCTTTGTATATGTCTTTGTAGACACACACAGGCATACACATACGTGTGCACATCCACACCCAAGACTTGAATCAACTTGAATGCTCTGCTCTTGCCCAAGCTTGACCCCACATACCTCTATTCTGATCCTGAAGTGATCACATGAGGCAACCCTGATATTTCAACAGCAAATCTAAATAGTTACATTATTCATATTGTCTTGTGAAAAAGAAATGCCAAGGCATATAAAAGAGCGCATATTGGAACTATCCCATAGCCACGTATATACTGTAAAAACTTATATTTTTCATTTATTAGTATAAGGAAATACCTGCAGTTCTACAGTCCAAGCCTGTACATATTTATTCACGTGTTTAGAACCAGAGCCTGATGGGAAGTGCTCTCAGACGGCTCTGACAGTAGATTCTCTGGCAGATCTGCAAATACAAACCCAGCAAGGTGGAAGAGAGAATAGCATTTCATTTGTTTCTCTTCCCCAGACCCATTTTCTTTTATGCCTGCTCTCTTTTAAACCAAAGGGAGGCAATTGTTCTCCACCATCTGCAAAATTGGTGTAGATCAAGATTAGGTTTAGGGCATGTCAGGCACCCCCAAAAGCCTGTACGTTCTCGGGATATTCCCTGCTTCCATTTTCCCCAACATTGGACTTCAAGTGTTAACAAGCAATCTTTCACATTTTTACAGAGGTTGGCAAAGATTAGAGCTCTCCACTCCAGAGGGAAATTCAGGAAATCTCCCAAACACTCTTCCAAGGGAGTAATCCAAAGAAATACCATTTGGAAATCGATGTGTGTTTCTTTGTTTTAATCCATTATCACTAACCTGTATTCAGACCAAGCTTCAAAATGAAGGGCTGGAACTATTCTCAGTAATTCAAGGAAAAGGTGGACTGAAATGAAAGCCAAACAAATATAATCACTTTTGCTGATTGGCATGGCCATAGGATGTTTTTCTTACTTAATCTTTTTCATCCTAGGGATAGGCCAAAATTAGCTTTTTTGTTTGTTTGTTTGGGCACTCTTTGACTCATAGGAAGCTTCAGGATCACCCAATGAATAATGATTAATCAAAATACAAGGAAAAATCCAACATATAATTCCAATCTGATGGGATTGTTAACATTCCAAATGCATTCAAATTATGTAATCTGCTTTAATCTGCAGAAAGATATCCAGTATGTGGTTCATGAGACAATCTATTTTGATTCCAGGAAATCCTCTAATGAATATAAACTTTCATAAAAGCTAAATTTATGAGCCAAATGGAGAGGGAGAGAATGAAATATGAATAGAACACATGGCACCTTATGTGCTCAAGACACCGTTAATTACCTTTTTATAATTTTTAAATTCCAGAACATGTTGGTTGAAAACTTATATTTGGTGGCTAAGTTTTCAGTAGGTTCATCATATGAAGGTTTAGGTGCCACTATGTCCCCTATCTTTTTGCAACATGTCCTCTTTGCTTAATTAGGCATAAGCCAAAATCCAAAACCAGTCATGATTCTCAGTTGCTTTTTTTTCTGTGTAAATTATGTAATTGGCTGCTTACATCCTCAATGGAAAACTACTTACTCAAAATTGAAAAATATGCAATTGAAGGGGGGACTACAGACTTACGACAATTGCTGTGGTCAGTGTTGGTGAACACAACTCCGTTCAAACTGCAAATCAGTATATATGACATTAGCTGCTAAAACTTCATTTACATACATTTTGGGTCTGAAAATATATAAACCTTGAAGAAACTGGTAAACATGGACTGTGTCTGGTATATATCACTTATTCCAAAAAATGTGTATTATTCTGCATGTCTGGAAAAATTTGCAAAACCAAGCCTTTAAAGAATGCATACTTTGTTGCTTAATGTTCCTCTATCTACTATTATTTGTACATTAGCCACAACGGCTTATCTGTACATAACTATGTAGACAAGGTTCTTAACAAAGGCGAAAACAAAAAGCTTTTGTGGAGATATTGCTAAATAAAAATATGCTCACATTAAGTATTTTAAAGGTAGCGGTGCAGAGATAATTTAATCACACTTTAAAATCAGAAAAATATATATATTATATATGAAGCTGACAAATATATAAGCAGCAGCAGATGCACTTACTTATAAACCAGATATAGAGCAGGCATATCTGCTTATCATATGGAATATTAATAATAAAGCCAAAGAAAGTAATATAGATATTGAGAACTCCTAATAAATGGCTATGTTCTCACTTTTAAATGTACATTAATAACTGTAGATTTAAATTCACTAAAGATATATGATTATCACCATTAAGGAACAATTGTAGGAGAGAGGAAGAAATCAAAGTAACAAAACTACTTTTTCCTCCACAGTGTATTGCCTGCTAGTATGTATATGGTAGGTCTGAAGTGACATTATCCTGTCTTTCATTTGACTTTTTACAACTCTGAAAACATCTTTTCTCTTAACTGAAGTGAAATAATTTCTCTGGCTCTTATTTTCCACTGATATTTCAGAACAGAAGGGGTTTGGATCCTCTAAATCCACAGCCCGTCCTGGCATGTTTGACTTTTCTCTATCTGAAGGCATTTGAGTATAAATAATACTTTTCTGCAGTAGTCAATAGGAAGCGTGGGAGACTGAATCTTCTCCTATTTGGAGCAATCACTTTCGTCTCTGCCATTGGAGAAGGACCTCCAAACATACTCTATGGCAGATGTAGTTGCAAGACTCTCCTATACTCTATGGCAGATGTAATTGCAAGACTCTCTCCAAGACGCTCCATTAATCCTAATTGCATCACCAGCCCCAGAAAACTGCAGTAGAGAAACTAATTGTCTTGATTTATTTGGAAGTATTTGTCTTGATTTATTTGGAAGTATTTGAAGCATATCAAATTGAGTATATACTTATCTCTGAAGATATGGCTAACCAAAGAAGCTTTCATTAGTGTTGCTGAATTGTCTATATGTACTATAAATGAAATGGCAAGTTGGTTGAAAATTAATATTAATTTTAAAATGTATCCTTATGTAAAATATGAATGGAAATATTAATGCTTTGCTTAACTGTGCCTAATATGCTTCATTTATTGCACAATTTGCATGATTTCAACCAAAAATGGGAAATTTAGATTTTAATATGTGTCCTCTCTTGCGTATTAAAACTATCTACCAGCACTGTACTACCTGGAAGCTGTCTCTTATGACTTAATATTGTGATTATTCTATATGCAAAGCCTTCTGCATATATTTGCTTAACATATGAACAAGACCCAGCCCTATTGCTTATTTTTATTCATGATCAATTATCATAGTTAGGAATTGATGTCAAAATGCTTTGCGTTGGCTAGAAATTCTGAAAGACATATAACCTGGGCAACAACTTGAAAAATGCCATACATGAGATAAACTATGCAATTGTAGCACTGTGGTATTACAAAGTATTTATTATTTATTTATTTATTTATTTATTTATTTTGATTTATATCCCACCCTTCTCCCAACGGGACTCAGGGCGGCTCACAACATATTTAAAAACATAGACATATTTACAACCCCCACCAGATAAAACCAAATTAAACCAATATTTAAAGTTGTGCAGTTAAAATTATTCTTAAAAAAACCCGATTTAAAAAACCCGATTTAAAATCCTCCCTAGGCCAGGC
>NW_015386132.1:263387-265716 GCF_001527695.2 Protobothrops mucrosquamatus
CGGAAGTCCATCCTTAGGAGAGAATGATCTGACCATGACAAGGGCTCAACAACTATTTCCCCTATTGTCAGATCATTCTGCCACTGGCCTGAGACAAAAATTAGATCCAGCGTGTGTCCACCCGTGTGAGTGGGAGCATGAATTAATTGGGTCAAGTCCAAGGCCGTCATGGAAGCCAAGAACTCCTGGGCTGCCGCCGTCCCACCCACCGATGGCAGGTTGAAATCCCCCAAGACCATAAGTCTGGGGGTCCCAACCGCCACCCCGGCTATCACGTCAGCCAGCTCAGTAGTTGACCACCTTCTCAATATTCAACTTTTGAGTTTACCACTAGGTTTTATTCCAAGTCCAAATTTAAAGTCTTATAAATGATTTTCTATACTAATGTGCAAAATGTTTGAATATGAAACAAAATGCCCTGCTTGTTTCACATTTCAAACAGATTGTTTTGGTCATTTAAATCTTGAGTTAGAAACATGATGTCAGGCTGCAAACACTGTTGGAAGTGGCCAAAAGCATCAACTGTAGATCTAAAACATTTGCTCTGCACTCAAAACAACTGTTTTGAATTCAAAATGGAGCATTTCAACTTGAGAATGGCACAAAATCAAAACACTTTGCACATTGCTATTGTCACCTTTATATTGTATATGAAGTAGGTAGCTGCCCAATTTGAAATTTTGGTCAAAGTAACAGAGAATTGCAATTTGTTCTATTTTTTCTGGCCAACCATACACCCTGTTGTAATCCTGTTGGAAGAACACTGGATAATTTCAACAAAAAACTATACTGAATGAGGGAGGGAGGGAGGGAGGGAGGGAGAGAGGGAAGGAAGGAAGGAAGGAAGGAAGGAAGGAAGGAAGGAAGGAGGGAGGGAAGGAAGGAAGGAAGGAAGGAAGGAAGGAAGGAAGGAAGGAAAGGAAGGAAGGAAGGAAGGAAGGAAGGAAGACATGCCTGCTGGGCTCAACTGAATTTTGAATGTCAAGAGAATTCTTCCAGAAAAAAAAAGCAGCAGTAAATTTCTATTCTTTTTACATGTGTTCCAGTTAAAATTAAAACTGAATCTATAGAAAAAAATCTGTCTTCTCTGATATCCATTAACTGAGTACTCCAATCCACAATATGTTAGAAATTCATTAGACAAGCAGTATGTGATGATGCATGGGTGCTTTACCATAGCAGAAGTATATGCTAGAGATTTTCTTTCTTGCTTTGAACATTGTATCAAAGAAATAACTAATTAGGATTATACCATAATATACCTTTCCAAACTAGCTATTAGTGTTTAAGCACAAAGAACACCATTTAGTGCCCTACAATTTTTTCCACATTTAATTCATGCTGTGTGCATTTGCCTGGCCTGGAATATTTCCCCCAAAAATAATTCCTATTTAAGAGTATGCACAAGTAGTCCTCACTTAGCAACTGCTTCCTAGAGCAACCATTCATAGTTATGACAGTGATGAAAAAGCAACTTTGCAACCAATCCTCGCATTTACCACTTTTGCAGATCTGGAAAAGCAAAAAAAAGCTACAGTAAGAAAGTTAAGCACAGTCGCAGTCTCAGTGACTGCATGACAGCTGACTTGCCAGTACCAATTGTGATCACTAATAGAGGACTACCTATATAAAATTATTAAGAAACGTTAGTGGTCGAACTTCTAGAGAGAGGGAGAGGAGGCTAATTTGAACACAAAGCTGGGAGGCAGGGTGAACAAAGTTCCTGCCAAAACTAAATAGAAGAGAAAGTGTACAGCTCAGGCTTGAACTGTAGAGTTCTTGGTGCTCTCTGAGCTTGATTGCAGACACTTCATTACCCAACTAGGTATCACCATCAATGCTAGTGCAGAAAGAGCACCAAGGACAGTAAAATAGCCACTTCTAAGCTCTGCAGAGCATGAACCAAAGAAATGAAAATATTGCCCCTCATGTAATTCTAGACACAAAGTAGCTGAGTTGTAAATATACCCGCCCAGCCAAACAGCAACAAAAAAAACCATAGGTGTGCAATTGTTTCTGGGCTGGCACAAATATTATGGAAAGATTCTCACTAACTATAGCTTGGTAATTGTGCCTTCTCTTCCATGCAGCTCTCCAATAAATATTAAAGGCATTATGAACCCTTGACTCTGTTAGGAGTAAGTCTTCATCCTGGTTCATCCAAGCCGGGAATAAATAAGCAAACATGGCGACTGCTTTGGGAAGAAGGTTACAGTTTATTGCAGAAGACAGATAAGCAGCAGAGGAGAAGAAAAAAGAGAGTGGGGAAGAGAGAGAGCACATGGGCAGAAGGTCTTTTTATACCCTCTAGCCTTGCCTGGAAGTTTCC
>NW_015386132.1:269001-279581 GCF_001527695.2 Protobothrops mucrosquamatus
TTGTCTTCTTGATGGCTCTGGCTTCAACTTTCTGATGGTTCCACATCTGCATTTGTATAAGACTAGCTACTGCCCTGGGCAGAGATGAGGCCAGGTTTGGTTTCTGCTTTTCAAAAAATGCTTTTAAAAATCCTTTTGGTGAACAATATCTTTCTTTCTGCCTTTTTAATATTTCCTTCTCTGGGTTAACTTCCCACAACTCTATTTTCAATTTAACAAACTAAATTCCTTTCCTATACTGTAGTTCACTGAGAATTTTGTACAATTATGCAATAAAAATTAGAATATGCAAGGAAAAAAAGGGGCTAGTTAACAAAGACTAAACAAAAATGGAAATATTAAAATTCCAAGAGTTAACTAAAATGCTTTTTCAAATTAGATTACTAAACTACTGGGTAATTATTAAATATTTCATGTAGAATATTAAAGGTCTAGCATTCTAAAACACTGTGTTACTTAACTATCAAACAACTAATGCTAAAACACTATCCATTATTAAACCAAAAGCAACGATAATTGCTTCATATATGTCAGCCCTTTCAGGTAGTCTAGACAAAAAATTAAAACTATTTTTGTCCTTGTTCATTGCAGTGTGAAGTTACCGATGAGTTCGGGTTTCCTCATCTGTCTGCTCACTCGTGTTCTTGCAATCTGCTGGATTGGTGTACTACAAAGATAACTTGGAGATGGGAGAAAGTTCTTAATGTAATTTACCAGATTCCCTTCATGGATTGCCCCTGTAACTATATAGGACAGATAGGGAGGAAGCTATTGCGAGAACATGAATGAGCCATTAACAAGGATTGCCGGACTCATTGGTAACCTCACACTGCAATGAAAAAGGATATGCATTCAATTTCACAGCTACTATGATTGTTGCTGAGCAGGGACAAAAATAGCCAGAGAAATTATTGAAGCCTGGGAACCGGCCCCTGGTCAGTCAACAGGAGTGCTGATTTACCACCAGCTTATCAGGTGTTTAGGAGCAGAGGACTTGGCAGCACAAGGAAACAATAATCATCAACTTAACAGCCAGCCATCAACACCCTAATTAACAACTAAAAGTTACACACAACCAGCACCTTATAAACTGCCCAATACACCGTTTAGAACAGCCCAGTGCACATATTCTGGAGGGAAGGAAGTTTCTTGAGGATGGGCTCCAGCATACCTTCGGTCCAATGACCGACTCCTGCAACAAAACAATTTGTATAATCCACATGTTATGAAATGAATTAAATCATGCGGGACTGTCTCTTGCACACCTTACTCCAGTACTTTTAACAGAAACTTTGTTTCTTCCTAGGGTTTCCTCCAAATGCATAATCTGTTTTCTCTGGCATAACCTAATATTGATACATTTAGTTGCGACAGGTATTGACGACAATCTCCCGAACCTGACAACGTAGGCTGAGAGTGAGTGATCGGCCCAAACTCACCCAGCCGGCTTTCATGCCCAAGGCTGGACTAAAACTCATCCTCTTCTGGTTTCTAGCCTGGTGCCTCAGCCACTAGCTAGCCCAAACTGATCTCAGAAGCTTTCTTTCAAATACTCAATATTTTACTCAATCAATTCCTACCTACGTTTTAAGCCTTCAGGGACTCAAAAAAAAGCATATTAGGTAAAATGTAGGAGACCAAGACAAGATTGCAGGCGGGGGGAACAAATCAGCCTAATTTCTAACGCCCTACTTCTCAAACATAAGCAAGGACGAGGTACACTAAACGCCCATCCTCTCCCGCCCTTTCAATGATCGGTTCTAGCTCATGTAAGGCAAGGCTACGGTACCGCCTGCTCGTCCTGCAACCCAGAGCAATCCTGATTGGCTACCGAGCCGGGAAAACCAAAGGCTACACCAATCGCCTGTGCCCACTGCCCAGAGCAGCCTTAGCGCTCTCCGGCACTCTATGGAAAGAAGAGAGAAGGCTCGAGAGCCCGGGAACGAGTCCTGTGATGACGTAGGCGCCGGCCTCTGCCTCCCCCCCCCACCCCGCCTTCCGCCGAAGCCAAGGCGGAAAAGCCCGAGGCCGCTTGTCACAGCTTCGTGCGGCGCAAGCCCGGAAGCCGCGTGCCGATCCCCTGATTTTTCGTCCGAGGCTCAGCCGCCGCAGCCGCGCCTCCTTATTTCTTCGCAACCGCTCGCGACTATGTCAGTTTCCCCCGTGAAAAAGCAGAAGATGGAGTCGGCGCTAGAGCAGCTCAAGCAACACACCACCGTGGTGGCCGATACGGGCGATTTCCACGGTGAGCGGGAATCGTTCCGGTGATCCCTTTTTAGCCCTTCCAAACAGGATCCGGGAGAGAGAGGTAGAACGGGGAGCTCTCCTTTGACCTTTGGGGTTCCCTACCAAGTCCGATCCAGCTGGGTTTAATGCTCTTTCCCAGGGTTTCTTCCGGGCATTGTTGAACTCCCCCGTCTTCTTATCTCCCTCCGCCTCTCCGCGGGAAAGGAAAGCTAGTTGGAGGGAACCGATGAGGAAGTCGTGTTTGTCGTAGCCCGGTGCACTGCTTTGTTTTCGCATAAGCAGGCCTAATAAGTCGAGCCACTCAGTAGAAGCAAAACATTTACAAACTCTCTGCAGTGTTGGGATGTTCATAAACTTTCTCTAGTTGACCTTAAAAGGGTGCTGTTTTATTGGATCCTGATTTTGTTTTCATGGGCAATTTAGGGGGACCCTTTTTATGAAGGAGCTTGAAAAGTCTGACCTAGTTAATACTTGAATAGGAGACCACCAGGAAATCTCATAGCTATAGAATAACCTAGGATGTTGGGGCAGGGGGCAAAAATCTCAGAAGAAGGACTTGGCATTCCACTTCTGTTTTGTTGCCAAGAAAAACAATATGGATTAATCACTCTAGCTTCTGTGCCTACCGGTGGGGAAATACAATATGTGTAGGTCAAGTCTTAATGCTATTGCTGTATTTTGTTGCCATTACCCACAATTTGAGTCTAGGGATTATTAAGGAACTTGACTCATTCTAAACGCAAGGCTTTAAAAAAGTATACATTTCATTAACTTGTAGCATTTTTCACAGTGTTCAGTATTCCTTCCACAAGGAGCAGACATTAAAAACGTCCCACCTCTACAATTATGGAGTGATATAAGCCATTTATAAAATGTTATTTATGCAAAAGCAGAAGTAACTCACAGTATGGATAAGTGATAATTTATTAAATGTATCTGCTGTCCAACTTCCGGGGAGTGTTTTGACAATTATTAAAACATTGTACACTTTTTAAAAATATTTCAGATAATCTTTTAAACTCTCAGTTTAACTCTCTTACCAGTTAGTCTGCATAATTTTGCAAGTAATTGATATTTATGTTTTTCTAGAGGACGTGCCTATTGATCTCTTTAAATCCTAGCTTAATTCTTCTTGGACGTAATGGTTGGACTTTTAAGAGAATCATAATATCTGAAAAAATGCTTTTCTATTAAAAATCTGCTTGTATAGTAAACTAATCTATTTATAAACCCTTATGTATTCTACCACTACTGTAGACTATATAATTGCAGAAAATAGTACTGCTTGCGAAATTTAATACATCTTGATCTGTTGTTTAGATGGTCAATGTATAATATACATGGATAGTAGTCATTTCTCAGAGTAAAAGTTGCTCAGAGAATCTGACCTAACACAAAATATTAACTATTTTGTAAATGGTCTTATGAAAGACATTTCTCCTTCCTGTTGCTTAACTGGTGATGGAATCTTGCTGATGGGCTATGAGTTAGCAGATTTTGACAAGAAAAAACCCTTTTTAATTTGCGAATAAAACTTGCAGAGCAGGAAATTACCCTGTGTATTTGTATATGTGTTAAATATTTGTTGTAAAAATACTTTGTAAATTTTCTATAGAAATATTGCACAATATATTTAAGAATATCGTAGGGCTATATTGTATTTCTGTGATGCCACTTGTGTAACTTTGCAAAGAACTTTGGTATGGCATATCCTTAAGTAATTGGAGATGATTGCCAGCATGTGTATGTTCAAAAACACCTACAGGGAATTTCACCCTGAAAAGCACAATTTTTTAGCCTGTATATGTAGCAATTTGGAATTTTAAAAAAATTGAATGTACTTAGACAGGCCAGTTCAAGAACAGTTGTTTCTATATTACAGTGCATGTGCATTGTTCTACATAGACAGGAATTCTACTTTTGGTAGATTTTCCTGTAAATTATTTGAGTCACCCTTCGAATGTGGAGATGGCAATACAGGTAGTCCTCGACTTACAACAGTTCGTTTAGTGAAGTTACGTCACTGAAAAAAATGACCTATGACCGTTTTTCACACTTACAACCATTTGTCAACTGACTCATACTTATGACCGTAGAAGTGTCCCAAGGTCATGTGATCAGCTTTTGTGACCTTCTGACCAACAAAGTCAATGGGGAGGCCAGGTTCACTTAGCAACCATATTACTAACTTAACAACTGCAGTGATTCACTTAACAACTGTGGCAAGAAAATTCATAAAATGAGGCAAAACTCACTTAACCAATGTTTTACTTAGCAACATAAATTTTGGGCTCAATTGCCGTAACTCAAGGACTGCCTGTCGTCATATATATATATATATATATATATATATATATATATATATATATATATATATATATATATATATGGGAAAGCTGGCAGAGAAGACTGCAGGTTGCTCAGATAATTTTCCCGCATCCAGCAGCAGCCAACCCAAGCCTCACTGTGCTTGTGTTACACTGCACTAGCCCCTCACTCACACGCATGTGCTCTCCCCCACCCAGCAGCAGCCACTTACATGCCTGCTGGCCTGCTTGCAAACTGCCAACTTTCTGCCAGCTGCCCCACTGATTTTGCTTGTGGGAAGCTAGCAGGAAGTTGCAAGGAGGTCCTTGTTTAATGACGGCAACGGGGACTGTCAGAATTGCCATCATTAAGCGATGCGGTCATGTAACATAGTTCTTTATAACCACATCATTTAGTAACAGAAATTCTGGTCCCAGTGATGACTTACTAACAGAAGATGATCTACACTGAAATGTTGAAAGAGGGAATGGAGCAAATAATACTTCCTAAATCTACATAAATGAAGAAGTTGACAAAGAACAGTTTGCATAACTGGGTATCATTTTGATCTTAATTAAATTCTATTCCATGACTCTTGCTATTTAGGGGTTTGAAAGAAAGCTGTGTTGCTTTTTATGCTCTGAAGAATACTGGTTCTGTACTGTACAAAAAATACACTAAAAGTAAAAAAAAAGATTAAAGAGTGTTAATTTGGTGTCTCAAAATTATGGTAAGTGGCTGCTTGTATATGAACAATTAAAACTTGTTTCTAAAATTTGCAGCAACCGAACCTTTGGATAGACTTTTAATAGAACATTGGTTCTTAGGATACACTGGTGATGTAAGTAAAAAAGCAGAACCTAATCTATTCACTGTAAAATCTGAGTTTTATGGATTTATTCCAAAATAAAAGCTCCACATTTTGAGCTCCAAGTTCATATAAATGCCCTTAGTTATATTACATTTTTTCACAGCTTAAATATTGTCTTGACTGAAGTTTGAGCAGTCTTCTATCTATATCTTCTATTGTATACTCAGTGATGGCGAACCTTTTAGAGACCAAGTGCCCAAACTGCAACCCAAAACCCAGTTATGCATCGTAGGGTGCCGGGTGGGTGTGGCCCATTGGCTGGGCGTGGCCCATTGGCTGGGCGTGGCTGTGGTGGTAACAGCAGACTGGGTGGGACTAAAAAGTTCAATCAATCAATTCCAACTTTGCAAGATCTTTTTTTTCCCCACGAGAAGTTGAAATTGACTGATTGATTGAAACTTTTTTTTTTGCCTAAAGCAAAAAGGTTTTATAAAACCCATCTGAAGGCCTAGGACTGGGGCGATGGTGCGCGTGCCCACAGAGAGGGCTCTGAGTGCCACCTCTGGCACCCGTGCCATAGGTTCGCCACCACTGGTATAGGTCAGGGGTAGGCAATCTTGGCTCTTTTATGACTCGTCGACTTCAACTCCCAGAATTCCTGAGCCGAATTCTGGGAGTTGAAGTCCATGAGTCATAAAAGAGCCAAGGTTGCCTACCCCTGAACTATATTTTCATTGTTTTAATTATCACACTCTGAGTTAGATTCAAATATTGTAGATCTGGGTTTGATGCGTATTTTCAAATTATGAAAACGAGCTCACTTTACTAAAGTGCCTTTTTATTAGGGAAGTCTTATTTGTAGTGTTCTTACTGACACTAACTTGAATTTGCCTTTTCACTTTGGTGCCAAGGATATACCATGTTTTTCCAGATTATTACTTTTTATTGTTGTTATATTGCCCTTTTTAGACTGATTTCATTTAGTGGATTGTCTCTGTACAGTGTATTGAAATTTGTTTGCACAGTGGAATGGTAAAAATCATTATGTTAATCAACACAGGACATAACAAGAAAGATGTTATGGAGAACAGCCTTCCTAATATCAACTTTCTATATGACTTTGAATGATTCTCTGAATTATATATCCTACCTAGCTACTAATTTTACTAAGAATTATACAGTATCTGTCTTTTGTTAATTATTAACTCTCAATCATATTATATGCGGACATAATTTCTGGCACTTGAATAACTACATTAATTACATTGCTCCATCTTATTGCATACTCTTAAAAAATTCTTATCAAGCTGAGAGGCTAACACCCATCCCCCAACTTTTTTTATTCTTGTTTTCTGCTTTTCTTCAGCTATTGAAGAGTACAAGCCTCTAGATGCTACTACCAACCCATCCCTGATACTAGCTGCAGCTCAGATGCCAACCTATCAGCAACTGGTAGAAGATGCTATTGCGTATGGAAAGAAACTTGGTGGGTGAGTAAGCTTGCCAATGTTCTAATTTTGCAGCTGTGACACTTAGTTGGTATTATCAGTATGTGTCCTCACTCTCTGTTGCCTTTCAACTTCACGTAAGATACTGTCAGACTTAAACCGGGATCAAGAAATTAAATAATGGCAGAATAGAGGAAGTCAAAGCCCTTCTGCAGACTACCAGCCACTCCCAGTTCTTTCTCATGGAAGAAGGAGGAAATGAATAGTTGGCTCAAATGCAGCACTAGAGAGTGAGTCAGAGGTTTAAATAGAGCATCAGTCAAGTTTGACCCAGGAGTTAGAGACTTAGATTAATGTTGATAAACCTCAGGACGTATGTATATGTACACGTGCACACCTTTGAGTTAGTGATGACTAATAGCAACTGGTTGGACAAGTCCCTATGGTTTTCTAGGTAAGATTTCAGAAGTGGTTTTTCATTGCCTCCTTCCTGGGGCTGAGAGGGTGATTGGCTTAATGTCCCCCAGCTGGCTTTGTGCTTTAAGGCAGGACTAGAACTTATGATGTCCTGTTTTCTAGTCTGGAATCTTAACCACTGCATTAAACTGTTTCTAAAGTTCAGAACATCGTGCAAAGAATTCATATTACTGTTCCAGTTTGACTCATTTATTTTTTTAGATGTCACATTAGCACATTTTTTCCTCAGTACATAAACTTCTACTTTGGTTATTATACAATTCCAGGTCAGAAAATGAACAAGTTACAAATGCTTGTGATAAGCTTTTTGTACTGTTTGGGGCAGAAATACTGAAGAGGATACCTGGCCGTGTGTCCACAGAAGTAGATGCAAGGTGAGTATTTTCTGAATTCATCAAATATAGCAATAGCAATTACACTTATATACCGCTTCATAGTGCTTTAACAGCCCTCTCTAAGTGGCTTACAGAGGCAGCATATGGCCCCCAACTATCTGGGTCCTCATTTTTCCGACCTCAGAAGGATGGAAGGCTGAGTGAACTTTGAGCCAGTCAGAATTGAACTCCTGGCAGTGCACAGTGAGTTAGCCTGCAATACTGCATTCTAACCACTGCACCACTACGGCTCCTATATTATATTTGTTTGATTGATTGACTGATATCCAGACCGTACTTCAGGAAATCAAAGCGGCATGCATCCCGTCTTATTTTTCCCATAAGAAAAACAACCTGTGAGCTAGGCTGAGCTGACTATCTGATCAAGAACCCCTGAGACTGAAGATGGACTTGAATATGGGTCTCCCTACTTCTAGTCTAACTTTGTAACTCCAACACTAAATTGGCTCTCATAACATTCCATGTGACCCTGTGAAGATATCAGTGAAGGTATGATTCATAAGTGGCTCACAGCATAAAAACAACAAATATACAATTCAGATAAAAATATACCGAAAAACAAAAACAGATGGCAGATGCGGTCAACACAACACATACCCAAGTGGCTCCAACCACTGTAGCCCAAAGCCTCTTTTGTTCTGTTAAGCCAGTTAGTCTCTCTTGCATGGATTAGAGAGATGGCCATCCTGTTATTTGCATCTATCTACTGGAATCTTTTGTTTAGCTTACCATTCATGGTTTCTCTTAAGGCTTCCCGCTGAAGATCTTGTTTAGAAAGGCCTTGTTGTCCTGTTCTTAAAATATCAATTTTCTTAACGGTATTTGTGTTTCTTTAATGTTATTCAAACTATTTTATTTGATGGGGTGTAATGTTTAAGACAATCAATTAATGCAGAAGTAGTAGAAATGGCAGGTGATAGATAATGCGAAGCTGCCAATTTTAATGGTGTTCTCGTCTAATGATAGACTTCTTAAGCAGAAAATAGAAAAGCATGAATGTTGCATCCCGTATCTTTGCATATTTGCCCTTTTGAGTATAGTTTACACAAATTATAATGAAACAAAAAAATGTATCTTTTTTATTTTAAAGGTTGTCTTTTGATAAAGAAGGCATGGTTAAGAGAGCCAGACACTTCATAGATCTTTATAAAGAAATAGGAATTAGCAAAGATCGTATACTCATCAAGCTGTCATCAACATGGGAAGGCATCCAAGCTGGCAAGTAAGTATACCAGGAACGGTAATATAAGACTTATTTGATGGCTATTTAATATTCCGTTTGTCACTTTCTGCACAGGAATTTCTGCCTTGACCCCACCTTGTCTATTTTTACCATACACACTTCTTAAAATAGCTCATTCTGATTACATTCATCTTTTAGGTTTCCTCCAATATAGCCAGTTTTCATTTCCATTTAACAAACGTGGCAGAAAAACATGCAGTTACAACACAGCCATTTTTATTTCTTTTAAGATACATTTATTTCTTGCAACATGCTACATCAGAAGCCTCAAACTTAAAGCCCCCCAGGTCATTTTATGCAGTCCACTCCTCACCCAACATAACAAGAGAGAAATGACCAGACACAGGACAGCAGAATGCCAACATTGGACCGAAGCTACAGAACCCTTCTACCCCTGCCCCCACCCCTTAAGAAGAAAACATGGCGTGACAAGCCAACAGGCAGCTGCAGTCTTGTTGCATATCAAGGCCCAGTGGGGCCTGTCAGTTTGGCACTGGGGATAGGATGTGGTAGTGGGTACAGAAGCAGCTATCCTGACAATCAAGCTCCTGCTCTCTGTGTGGGGAGTGAGGTACTTTCTACTGTTTCCTCCTGGGTGTGCTGAACAACCAGGGTACCAAGATAGGTTTCCAGTTCAATATAGTTCTATACATCAGATGTATAGTTCTGCATGTCTGCCACACCTATTGTTAAAGGCTTTAGACCTTGATTAGGTGAGCTAAGGGGAAAAAAACCTTATTTGCAGTTTAGCTAGTAGTAAAGCTAAGTAAAGCTAAGACTTTAAAATTATTTAAAACCACAAACCTCTTTACTTTTCCATTATAAAGACTTGGAAACCACAAGTGTCAACAGCTTTTTTTGTAATAGTTTTGAGAGGGGTTGCCTGATTTACATTAATTCAGTATATATGATGATGCTGTCTATTCAGTCAGCTCTGATTCTTGGCAATTCTACGGACCAGTTCTCTCCATGTTTTCCAATCTTGTATGGCTTCTTTCAGTTGTTTTATAGTTTTCTCTTATTTATTTCCTTCTTTCCTTTTCTTCCATGTCCATTTTCCCAAGATTCACTGTTGACGTTACCCAAAAAGTATTTTATCTAACATTCAGAATTTCCTTATTACTCTTGTATCCTTAACTGATTCTCTCAATCTTATAAATAAGCAAATAAATCATTATTTCAGATTTAAATTTCTTCTTTTGCCATTTGAACAGATGAACAGATGTGTGTTTAAACAATAGGTTCAGAACTAGGAGATGTTTTTCTAAGTAGATACTAACAAAGCACTCATTCTAATTTGTCGCTGACTCAATTTTCATGTATCTTTTATATTCCTACTCATCCATTCATGTTGACTAACAGAATAATTTCCCCTGCAGGATCACATTTATTCCTTCCTGGATCACATTACAATCTGAGTTGCAATTTCCATATGCTGAGATCATCATTAGATGAGACCAGGGCTTTTTTTCTCGGAGAAAAGGTGGCGGAACTCAAACCTGGCCACGCCCTCATCAAACCCTAGGACCGCCCCTTTAGAGAACAGGAATGCAAGTAAAATTTGGGAGGGGCTATTTCCGGTGTGGGAGGGGCTATTTCCGGTGCGGCCGGCCCGGAAAAAGGTGCCGGAACGCGGTTCCGCCGCGTTCCGG